>NC_056739.1:1539699644-1539922144 GCF_019279795.1 Protopterus annectens
GGGTTGCACATACCATCTGTGGCTGCTGTAGTTCTCCCAGGACACTTCAGGTTTGAGTATTGAGAATGCATACATCTGCTTTATGCTGTACTCCTTCATGGGGAGCATACAAATGATGCACAATGCTGGCAGGATGTAAAGGTTTTGATGTATGGGCCAGACATTAGGCTATGCTTGACAGGAGATCCCCACTGTATAAATACTGCAACAGTGAAAAGAAGGACATCTACTGTTAATGATAAGATCCTGTAGACTGTACATTATTGGGCAGTTTTAGCCTCAATAATCAAAGGGACTGTAAAGGCAGTTTCTTACTCTGAATAAGGCCACCTGTCACCCCTGGGATTCCGGATATTGGCTAAGGCTCTTGCCACCCCCATAGTGCTTTTTTAGGCAAGGCTCAAATTCTAAACCTACCACCCTAGAAAACAAAAATGGGAAGAAACTGAGGGTAATGTTGCTCAATGCCAGAAGTCTAAATCTCAAAATGCATGCACTCGAGGCCCTTCTCAGTATGGAGAACATCGATGTCTGTGCTGTAACTGAAACCTGGTTCAAGGCTCCTGAGAGCACCCCGGCACTATTAGGTTTTACCTCATATCATGCCCGGCCCCAAAACCCGGACCACACCACAAAAGGAGGGTGTATCCATATTCATAAAGGATACCCACACCTCCAGGTTGGTGGCAATGCACTAAGCTTCGAAACCATCCAGGTGCAACTAACCATAGGCAAAACTGCTCTACAAATTGTAGCATGCTACAGGCCACCCTCTCAAACTCAGGAATCTCCCACAGCCTTCCTGAAGACACTGGAGGGTATAAATGTATCTCCAAACACCATCATATTGGGTGACTTCAACTACCCGAATATAGACTGGGAACATTACTCAAGCCCTAACTTTCTAGCCCAACGGTTCCTGGAGTTCATAAATTCAAATGCCATGGAACAGCTGGTCAGTGTTCCCACGAGAGGAGAAAATATACTAGATCTCATTATCACAAACATGGGGACAAAATGCTCCACACCGGAAGTATATCCTTCATTGGTGAGATCTGATCATAAACTAATCTCACTGGAAATCCACATCCCGCCCCCATCCCAAACAAAAAAGACCACAGTGAAGAACTTCTCAAAAGCAAACTTCACACTACTCAAGACTGGTGTGGTATTCTTCAAGGCCCCTGAGCCGGTGGAAACCACAACCCAAGCTGCGGAAGCCCTTACAAATGCCTTCTATGAACACCTCCAGGACTGCATGGATCAGGCAATCCCAAATAAAACCAAGACTCTTTCCACAAAGGGCAAACGTCCAGTCTGGTGGACCCCAGCCATTAACAAGCTTTACAATAAGAGGAGAAAGCTATTACATGATAGAACAAAATCCATAAAGGAAGTCACCCTGATCATTATTAGTAAAAAATACGAGCACTCATAAAATCAACTAAGGCCAATTTTGAGAGAAAATTGCCATGGATACAAAGGACAATCATAAGGCCTTTTTCAGCTATGTTAGGAACCTGGGTGGAAACTCCCAGATATGCTCAGAATTAGTCCAAAATGATACAAAAATCACTGAACCCACAGACATTGCCAACATACTGGCAGACAGGTTCAGTGCAAACTTCACCCCTCTCCCCTAAAGGAGAGATAACTATCCCAGCGGAGTGTAACCTCCCAGTCATCTCAAATGCGCAGGTGAAAGCTGCTCTCTCTAAAGCTAAAACACAGCATCAATGGGACCAGATGGTGTCCCCAGCTGTGTGCTACCGAGCTAAATGAGGAATTAAACCCGCACATAAGGCAGCTGTTTAATCTCAGCCTTACCACAGGATACGTGCCCAAGGAGTGGCATACGGCAACTGTGGTCCCACTCCACAAAGGCGGTGCCTCTACGGACCCTGGTAATTACCGCCCCATAAGTTTAACAAGTCTAGTCTGCAAAGCTATGGAGAGGATCATAATGGAGCTCATAAACAAAGATATAGGGGACTTGCAGACATTGGACCCGACCCAGTTTGGCTTCTCAAGGGCAGATCATGCCTTTTGAACTTGGTCGACTTCTTCGAAACAGTCACCAAGGCCATTGATGAGGGAAAGGCAGTCCATACAGCCTACCTTGCCCTTGCAAAGGCTTTCGACAATACCCCACTCGGGTATTGTAGAAAAACTTACCATCTTAAATGTAAACCCATATGTCACAAGATGGGTTGCAAACTGGCTTAAGGACAGAACCCACAGGGTTAGAGTTGCTGGCGCTATGTCAGACTCCAAGCCGGTCACAAGTGGTGTCCCACAGGGCTCGGTCCTTGGCCCCTATTGTTCGGCATCTACTTCTCAGAAGTACAGGCCAACATGGGAGGACTTTGGCTGACAAAGTTTGCAGGCGACTGCAAACTGGGCGCCATAGTGAAAAGTGCATCGGACACGGATATCCTTCAGAAGGGACTCACGGAAACAGATAGCTGGTGCCAGAGCCATGGCCTGAAGTTAAACGCCAAAAATGTATAGTCATACCCTTCGGGAAAAACAAGGTAACCCCAAGCTACCATATAGGCGGCAATCCACTAAGCACAGAAGAGGTTATCAGGGACCTGGGGACCCAGGTTGACAGTGGCCTTTCTTTTGACACTCACGTTGCTAAAGTAGTTAGAAAGACCTTCTACATTGCCCACCTGATCATGAAGGGATTCACATCCAGATCTAGTGAGGTCATTGTTCCCTGTACTCTTCACTTATCAGACCAATGATCCAGTACAATGCCCCATTCGGGATGTATCTCACCCGACATCTGCAGCAATTGGAGAGACCCCAAAGTTCCTCACCAAAAGGATAAAGGGACTCCAAAATCTGTCATATGCTGCCAGATTGAAGAAACTCCAGCTCTATTCAGTCGCATACCGTCTGCTCAGAGGTGACATGTGCCTGACATACAAGGTCATGTCCAACCCAGAATTAATGGACATGCTCCACCTCAAAAATCCAAATCCACCAAAACCACTAGAGCAAGCGACTTAAACCTTAGCACGGATATAAATAGGCGTGCTGGAGGGATAGATTTATCACTCAGAGACTCCCTATGCTGTGGAATAAAATCCCGGTCCATGTGAGGCAGAGCACCTCGTTGGCTCTGTTCAAGAGAAATCTTGACCTGTGGATGGGAGATCGTAGGTTTACCCCGGGAATCATCTCTGTGTCACTGCTGGACAGAGGCACAACAAACTAATTGGCACAGTATTTTTTCATATAAGGGGTGGCGTAAGCCACAAAACTTTGGGCTAGGCTTATAAATGCCTTAGGGCAGATAGCCTAGTATAAACCTATGAACCTATAAGGATTCTGTTCTTGCAGCTCCTTGGCTCTGAAAGTGATTGAAAGCTTCTGAAACATCTTTAACCTCATTGACTTCAGGAAATACATGTCATACATCAGGGTCTAGATAGGGACTCTTGCTGTCACAGGTTGTCTGGATGGTGACAGTGGAACATAATACAAGTCTTCAGGTGCACACTGGCATTCAGAGTTTGCAGGGGTGGTTCTTTCATTTCTCTGGAAAGGTAACTCCTCCATTGCAGTGCAAGACTGACTGATCTGTCTTCTGCACCAAGAGCGTTTACCAAGGGACTAGTCTTAGTGACAGAGACCATGCAGAAGATAGGACTCCCATCTTTTCCTAAATCATGTTAACTGACTTTTGACGGCTTCTTCAAGGTAACCTCTTGTTTAGCATTTATGGAGTGGGATGTACTGTGAATGCACTTTTTGGACAATTTGCATAAATCTGGCAAAATTCTCTCTGATCCCATTTTGGGGATTACCTTCTTCAGAATTAAGCTGGACAGTCACCAGTGTTTAGTCATTCCTACCTTCCAAAAAGTGCCTAAGTAGTCACTGCTGTTTCTTTCCCAGCTTGGGTGAAGATGCTGCAAGAGGTCTAAACTCGGACCTTTCTGAACCTTCTGAGTTTGTTGGAAATCCCATTTATGCTGGTTCCTTTTGCTTGCCTGTGGATATTAAGTGTTGCAGTGGATGACTAGCTGTTAGTGGTTGACTTACTATGTCTAATGGATTGGCTTCTTTTGTTAGATTGCTTTTTCCACACCATGAAATGATAGGAGATCACCAGTAACCTTAAGATAGGTGTTCCCTTTCTGCAGTCAAACCGTTAGCAGGTCTTGCTGATGGACGCGTAGATAGAGCCCATCTCTTCCCTCCACAATTCAAGGAAAATGTTCTCATCTGGAGAGAGCCTTCTTGTAACCATTTAGTCAGTCCACTTTGCCGTGAAGACATTAGTGGAAAAGCTAAATACAGGACATTTCTTGATTTTATATAACTAAATCATTGTTTGGTTCCTGAGCAAGTGGAATGGCACATAATGGTACCTTACTTGTAGACTCAGACTGGCATTGGGGCACAGGCATATGGATATCATTCTCTTAAACATTCACATCCCGTGAACTGTGAATATGGGCATCATTCTCTTATTCTGTTAAGCTTTCCCAGCCTACAAGACGTGAAAATGGGTATTCTCTTAAGCATTCAAATCTCACAAGATGCGAATGTGCTGATGGACACTTTTCCAGTCCTTCTTAGAGCTGACAAATTTTGTCTTCCCTGGTGGGGATCTTCTGGGAAAAGAACACCACCAGAAACTGATGTGTTACATAGACTGCTGTCTTCCCATGTGTTGGTAGAGGCAGCAGGGCATGTAGTTAGTGATTGAATGCATTTTTTCCTCGTGGTAGGGAGAGATTTGCATGTGCTTTCCTCGGTACATCTGATTCCACACTATATCATAAAAGTCAGAGAAGAAAGACAAACACATTTTCACCCCCCCACCCCACCCCTGGTGGCCAAAAAGGGTGTGGTATTCTGCTCTCATGTCATTGGCAGTACAAAAGCCTTTCACATAAAAGCTAAGGAAATCCACCCCTAGTTGGAATAAAAGCAGGCTTGGTCCCATGTCATGCTCCTATTTAAATCTCTTGACCTTGCCAAACATTTTGGTGAGATTGTCAGAAGTAATTAATACCTCTAGGAAAATTTCTACTCTGCATCTGCATCCTATCACGTAGAATATGTTTTCTGTATGATGGAGAGGTATCCTTTGCCAGTCCAGTTGACAGTCATTCAAGTGGTACTGAATCATCTTGGGAACCTGTATGATTTGGGCCCCAGTTTTGCTACAGTCAGATGGTATGCATCAACTTTTTCTGTTCATTGTGAACATAGGCGCCAGAAGCTGTTGAAGACTGGGGGACGGAAGATGAGAGGGGCACTTGGTGATCTAAAAAGGGCAATTTTTTATGACTATTTACTACCACAACATAACTTCAGTTGGAGGACGTGTTAAGCTTAGCCATTTCCCTTTTGGTGCTTGAATTAACATTTTCTGATTGGTCTTACCTATCCCATGGCTGATAATTGTATATTAGCCCTAGTGAGAATAACTGTGATCATACCCTAGCTAATTTGAGGGGACATGTAAGGGATGCAGCATTTAGGAACTGCCTCTATCCATTAGTGGTATGAGGGACAATCCGGGAGTACATTTTCTGTTACCCATCCTTAGATCCAAGTTCCATTTGAAAAAGGACGGATGAGCTTTGTTTTATTTTTATGGGTAGTCTGTTCTGGAACAGTGGTAGTCTCTGTGATATATATCCATCTCTCCATAACATTTAGTTTAGATACGTGAACTGAGTATTTCTGATGCCATTTGACTTGCTCATGTTCAGTAGGTCCATCTGTATTAGGTCGAAGGATGCCTTGTATGCCAGACATGTCACCTCTAAGCACTCTGTAGGATACTGCGTATAGTAATAAATCTTTGAGATGGTCCATGCAAGACCTAATAGTTAGGACTTGTATCCTTGTAGTAAGGTATCACTGTGGATATTCCAAGTGTTGCATGGGTCTGGACACATACATGCCAAAGTGAGCATTATACAAAATGACTGACCTAATGAGAGCTTTGTAAAGGGGGACAAACAACATTCTATATCTAGTCACAATCAATTTGTTTGTAAGTTGTGCAATATAGAAAGGCTTTCTTATGACTCTGGGCACATGTTAGTCAAAAGTTAGGTCACTGTACACACAAGTTTCAAAATGCCAAACAATTGGGTCAGTTCTCAGAGGGCATTGTCATGATTTTGCCACCGGATATTATTTGAACAAACCTTCCTGCATGATGGTTAAGTCATTTGGGGATTCAATAACTGCTCCTACATTGCAGTCATCTCAAACTTAGCCGGCAAAAGCCCTTTGGTATTTCCTTTTACTTTTGATATGTATATGCCAAACAGAAAGTCTCAGCACTGAACTCTGATGGACTCCAGTGGTGACTGGTCTCTTCCCCTATTTTGATCTCCTGCATCCTGTGAGCAAGTTGGCAATCCAGCTGGTGATGCAAGTATTTGCTCCTATATTATTCATCTTTTGTACTACACCTGAGTAGGGGGATTGTGTCAAAAGGCTTGGCCAGGTGAAGGTAATGTGGTGTGAACTGTTTTACCTTCATCCATTGCTTTGTTAACAAGCGTAAAGCTTAAAATTTGCCCGTGATTTTGAGCCTTTCACACTTTCAGCTTGGCTGTTTTCAAACACATTTTTAGGGCCATGCATGCATGTATGCATTCTTTGATTCACCTTCCTGATTGTATTAAACTATATTCCTTGTATAATACAGCACCAGTTGTTAGAATGTGTTTTAAATTTGTAGTTTTGAACAGTCTTCTAGTAAGCAATGAAACAATATGTATGAACCAATAATGACAAAACTACCCATTTCAGAAAATTTCAACCATAAAAGGCCAAACTTCTGTCGTTACAATCCACCAAAATCCGTAAATATGCAAATGTCTGCAGAAGTAAGTCATTTAAGTAATTCCACATTAAAGAGATCTCTAACTAATGAAGATAATTCCACATTAAATAGATCTCTAACTAATGAAGAGGTTTCTACTAGGAAACAACTTTATATTTCATTGTTTCATCTGCAAATAAAGTGTCTGTTGCCCGTGAAGAATAAATTGCCTATGTTAGATTAAAAAATAAGCTAGTAATATTGCAGTAGGTAATGGATGGCAAACTGATGACGGGTTCATAGTTACTAGGTAACTCCTCCAAAGGAGGACATTCACAGGACTGCAGCATCCACTCCCTTTAAAGTACAACACAGTAGAGTATCAGCGATCTATCTGCATACTGTGTGAGTAGAACCCACTGCACCAAAAGCAAGTATACTACCTGTTGTGTTACTAACAAGGCAAACAGACTTAGAATAAGCAGCACTAAACGTTTCCCCTAAAGCTCTCAGCTACTTGTAAAATTTATTTATTTAACATTTGTTTACTGGGAAAGTTCGACTTGGAACAAAGCCAGTTTTCAGCAGAGGCCTGGGGAGAAACGCTCCAGACACTTCTTTGTAACATGGGAGGAAATCGGAGCACCCAAAGGAAACCTACACAAACACAAGGAGAGGACATACAGACTCCGCACAGAAGGCACCCCAGCCAAGAAGCAAACCGGAGAATTTCTTTCTGTGAGGCAACAACACTACCACTGCACCATCCACTTCACAAAGCTAAATCTCTCAATTTCACAGTAGAAGTCTGGAAAAAGCCAAAATTTATTTTTTTTTGTGGGGGGTGGGGGCAGACAAAGGCCCAAAACCAGGGACACATTTTAAATATTGCTTGTATAATCTTAGAAAGTTGTTAAAATAGCACTTTGTGTTAGCATGTGTTTCCAAAAAAAGATAGGAAGACTGAAATTAAAAGGGTTATCATTATTTAGTGAATTCCGTTCTCACTAATTTGCCAGAAAAACACAAATTTTAAGGGGAACAGACCAAAAGTATGAGCCAAATGTTCTTTGAAAATCTAGACAGTTGAGAGCCATGGACTCAACTCCCTGACATTTTACACACACACAAACACACACACACACAAAATGGAGCACAGCCTTCAGCTTTAATACAATAAAGGAGCACAGCCTTCGGCATTAATACAATAACAGAGCAAGCACAGCCTTGTCTCACCATTATTTTTGTCTTTGTCCAAAATTCTTGTGGTAAGAAGTTGAGGGGTATCTTCTTAATTGTCCATGATTTTGCCTTCTATTTGTATCCTGTCCCTCGCATAAGTCTTGATTTTCTAATAACGCTGTATGTTAGAGTTTCATACTTTTTATTTTTCAGAAAGTGTGTTTTGAGGCAAAATATGCTTTGTCACCTGCCCATAGCTCTCAACCCCTTAGCACAAAAAATCTGGACAAAGCCAAAAATAATGGGGGAACAAAGCGCCAAAAAGAGTGGCAAATTTTAAATATTGTTCTTATGAACTTAGACCATTGCTAAAATAAAAAAGGTATTGAGTTACCCTACATTTTCTGAAGAATGTGAAGCCTGAAACTTAAACGTCTGTCATTTAGTCCTCGGTGATTTGCTAAAATAAAATCCAGAAAACCACAAATTTTATGAGAAACATGCCAAAAATAGAAGGCAAAAATATGGACATTGTACGAAAATCAGGATAGTCGACATGTATGCCCTTGCCCCTTGAAGAAAGAAAGTTGACTGTTATGTAGTGTTTAAAGCCCAAGAGTACCAGACATAACAAATATGTTTATTTAAGAAATAGACTCGCATCTGTAGGTCTCTTTACACCCAGTGACTTGGGGATCAAGGAAAAATCAGGGAGTCGGTCAGGGACTTGTTTTACATACCACTAAGTACAGTGTTTGAGAAAGTTATTGGGGGTAAGAGAATGCGGATTATATCTTTGAAGAATAATATCTATGCGACTTGTTTGTGAATATATCCACACTGTTTCAGAGTTAGAAAAAGCCACTTAGTAACGTTGCAGGTAACAATGCAAACTTCAGAAAAGCATTTACTTTTCACTAGAGACGGCCTTAATTTTGTTCTGCTTTTCTTTTAGTTACAAAAAAATGCGGGTTGATTGAAAATATATTATTCATGATAGCCTTAATACAATAACTAAGCACAGCCTAAATACAGTAACGGAGCACAGCCTACAGCCTTAATACAATAACGGAGCACTTTTCCTTACCACAGGTGATAATGGCAGCAGGTTTAATATGCACTAGCAGCAATGATGTGATCAGGAACATTTTCTGCGCACTTTTGTTTTTAAATTCACATTAGCATGCAATGCACGTACGAGTCCTCCTTAAAGAAAAATGTTACAGGTCATGCAGCTGTAAAGGTGGGGGGAGGGGGATGCTCCCACCACCTCGCTCTGTGGTTACAACATCTGTGAGTGTGACCTTGTGAAAGGCAGATGTCCTTCAAGAATGCAACTGCAGTCATAACATGTGGGTTGTCCTGCCTCAGGCAGCCCTCAGTCGGCCGGATTCCAAAGTCTGGGTCCGACGTCGGCTGATGTCGCATTTCTCTCCGACGTCAGAGCGGCTGGAGTACATAAGCATCAGCCGACGCCATTTTCTTCAGTCTTTCTTGCCGCGCGGTGCCCGAAGCAGAAGCAGTTCGCAAGTGCCGGTCGGTCAGCTCCTGTATTCTACGATACCGAAGTCATCAAAAAAGCTAAGTACCCCGTTGGGGACCTTTTCTTGCCTCAGACGATGTCAGAAATTACTGAAAAAGTTAACAGTTGTCTTTTTTGTGGTAAACAAATACCTGATAAGGATTTCCACTCTTACTGCCTCCCTTGCCTGGGCCCAGACCATGACGTCTCGGCCTGTGTAGCCTGTGCTCGCTTCAACAAGCACACTCTCAGGCGCCGGGCGGAGTTCGCTGAAGATTTTTTCGGCGATAAATTTGCTTACACCATGCCGTCGGATTTTCCGACATCGCAAACTCCCAAAAAGCGAAAAGACCGGGACCGACATCCTCGGTCCACGTCTACCACCGACTCCATGCCAAAACCTAGCGCGAGTGCTCCGGTTCCCTCTGAGACGGTCTCTCCACCGCTCCGAACCGAAGATACCGCATTACCAACGACTCCGATTCCAGACATTACTCCGACGCCAGTTATAGACTTTCCTCCGGATACCGAAACCGAGGAAATGCCCAAGACCATTGCTGTAGACAAGGTCACTCCTGCACGTGGAGCTGCCAGGCCTCCTATGGCCATGTCTATTAAGGCCTACACTAGGGCTAAGGTCGCCAGCAAAACAAAGCATATTGCTTCCAAATCCTTACCTCAGCCGACTCCGGAGACACAAATTATGTCCATGGCTGCTGATTTAATTTCCATGATCAGAGGTTCACAGGCCCATCCTGAGAGAGCATCCCAGCCTCCTCCTGATAAAAGGCCCGGGTTGAACCCTCTGACCCTTCTCCTTCAGATGAAGACTTTGAGGGCTCTGTCCACTCTGATAGCCAGGAAGAGCTCTTCTAGACCTATGAGGACTCGGATGCAGAAGATTCCATACCTTCGGCCTCCTCCTGAGGATATTTCTTTGGGGAAGTTCTGCACACCATGAGGGAACATTTCAAGTGGCAGGGTCAGGAATATTCTGATTCTAGGAAACGCCTTAGGACTTTCCTTAAGAAGCCTCAGCACAGGCCCTTAGCTATTCCTCCTGTACTTGATGTTCTGGATGATTTGTATTCTGATTCTAGTGCTACCCCTGATTCTCTTCCTCCTGCTCCAGCCAAGCCAGACAGGTATTACAGGGTCCCAGAAACTCATTCCCATTTATTCAGGGCCCATACTGCTGATTTGGAAACTATTTCACAGGGGCCTAAAGGAGTTTCAGCCTCCACCTCAAAAATCCTTTGCCCTCCAACAGGGAAGCAAGGTCATTAGAGATGGGGTAAAAGGT
The DNA here is from genome assembly GCF_019279795.1 of Protopterus annectens. Lineage (NCBI taxonomy): Eukaryota > Metazoa > Chordata > Ceratodontiformes > Protopteridae > Protopterus > Protopterus annectens. The sequence goes on from NC_056739.1 coordinate 1,539,710,463, forward strand.
TTACACATCCACTACCTTATCTATGAGAGCTTTAAATTGCCTTTTCATATGTTCCAATATTAGGATTATCTCTTAGAAGATTTACAAAAACATTAGCTTCTCCTGATCCTTTAGACAGGAAGACTTTGCAGGAAGCTGTACATAACACTCAGCAAGTAAGCAATCACTTCCTGCAGTGTGGATATGATGCACTGGAAGCTTCATGTAGGGCAGCTATGACAGGGGCAGTGATCGTAGACATGCTTGGTTAAAAGATCAACCTCTACCAGATCATGTAAAAGCAAAACTTCTGGATGCACCTTTGGAAAAGAACAAGCTTTTGGTGCAAATGCTAAGGATGTGTTAAAGACAATCAAGAAAAAGCAAAATCAGTTCAGACTGTGAAAGATTTCCTCCAGGTTCAACCCCAGATTCAGTAGGAATTGGCCTTCAAAAACTGGTCCTTCCCTAATCCAGAAAAGTTTCAAAGGGGTAAGAACAGGCGTGGCCGAGGAAGAGGCCAATACAGAGGCCCTTACAGGGGACGACAATGGCAGCCAGGAAACCAAAGAAGTGACGCAGGGGTTTCACCTGCCCAACAACCACAAACTCAATGACTCTCCTCTACTACCGCCTACCAGGGAACAACTAGAAGCTCCCTTGGGTGGGAAATTATCTCTGTTTGCAGAAAACTGGCACAGACTGACAAAGGACAAATGGATTTTGGACATTATAGACCGAGGGTACAGGTTTCATTTTCATACCTTACCAAGAAAACAAGGCATGCCAAATCTACCACAACATCAAAGGGCAGAGGCTATCAAGCAAATCACTCTGCTGACTCGAATGACCAATAGAAAGAGTTCCACAACAAGAACAAGAACAGGGGTTTTACTCAAGACTGTTCCTTGTTCCAAGAAAAGAATCTCAATGGAGACCAATACTGGACTTGTCCGCATTAAACACCTTTCTCATAGTACCAAAGTTCAAAATGCTGACTCTACAGCAACTCCTTCCCATGCTGGGCAAGGAGTCATGGCTGATTAATCTGGACCTCAAGGAGGCATACCTGCATGTCCCTATCAGACACAGCTGCAGAAGATACCTCAGATTTCTTGCAGGGCCAGAGCATTATCAATTCTCAGCATTGCCATTTGGCTTATCTACTGCGCCCAGAGTATTTACAAAATGCCTGGCTTCAGTAAGTGCTCATTGCAGGCTCCAGGGTATACAAATTTACCCGTACCTGGACGACTGCCTCATACAAGCGGACGACAAATTGATGTTGACAAAAAACCTGGATTATGTCATACGATTACTTCAAGCTCTGGGATACACAGTCAACTTCCAAAAGTCAAGACTGCAGCCATCCCAGCAAATAATCTTCTTAGGAGCCAAACTAGACACAGCCTCTCAGATGGCTTACCTGACAGAAGACAAGCAAGAGAAGTTAACTCAATACTTTAAAGGTTTAGCAAAACTCACCCAGATGACTGCAAGGAGATTTCTACAGGCCCTGGGTTACATGGCATCCTGCATTCTACTGGTTCCATTAGCAAAACTACACATGGGAAAGCTTCAATGGTACCTAAAAAGCATTTGGTCTCAACACAGCAACAACTTGGAGACAATCATACCACTCATTCCATGCCTACAAAAGGAATTCCTATGGTGGGCCTCGGTGAGCCAGGAAAACACAGGTATGTCATTCAAAAAACCACAGATAACACAGACCATGACTACAGACGCCTCAGACCTTGGATGGGGGCACATGGAAGGCAGGTGTATACAAGGACAATGGTCTCCAAAGGAAACACATCTGCATATAAACCAAAAGGAAATGCTGGCAGTAATGCATGCTATCGAGGCTTTTCAACACCAACTCCAGCAAGGCCATTTAATGATACGGACAGACAACACCACTGTGATGTGGTACATAAACAAGCAGGGGCACCCACTCTTACCCCCTTTGCAGACTGACAATGCAGCTTTGGGAGAAATCACTGAGTCTAAACATCCAGTTACAATCCCAGTGTGTTCCAGGAAAAGACAATGTGCTGGCGGACAGCCTAAGCAGGAATTTCACAGATCCACACGAGTGGAGGTTACATCCGAAGGCTTTCAGACAACTCACTTCAACATGGGGCAAGCCAGAAGTGGACCTATTTGCCTCTCACCTCAATCATCTTCTACCAAAATTTTGCACAAGGACATACCATCCAAAGGCTTGGAAAATAGATGCCCTTTCATTCAACTGGAACTCCCTAGCAATCTATGCATTCCCACCTCTGCCACTGATGACCTCAGTATTACTAAAGATCAAAGCAGAGAAGCCCAAGGGAATCATAATAGCTCCGGATTGGCCAAGACAACACTGGTACCCACTACTACGGAGCATATGTCACACCAGGAGGTGGGCCCTCCCTCAGTGGCCTCTACTTTTGACTCAACACAGTTTCGAAACACTGCATCCAAACCTTCAGACACTGCAGCTAACAGCCTGGGAGATCCCATAAATAACCTCAGCTTATCTCTCTCCAAGGAAGTTCAGCGAATACTAACAGAGGCTCGAAGACCATCCACCAGAAAGGTTTACTCAGCAAAGTGGAAAAGATTCAGCAATTGGAATACCAGCAAGGGACATGATGCATCATTACTGAACATCCCACTCATCTTGGAATATTTGGCAGATATGTTACAGAGCGGCCTCTCATATTCTTCAATAAAGATACATGCATCTGCTATTTCAGCTAGATACAACACTGATCCTCCTGTTTTCTCTCACCCCTTACTAAGACAATTCCTCAGGGGAATCAAGAACATTAAGCCACCAAGAAAGGCCCCAGTGCCAGCCTGGGATCTCAATTTTGTCTTAGAAAAACTGACTCTACCTCCTTTTGAGCAAGCAGCTTCAGTTGACTTGCAATTTCTCTCATGGAAAACAGCTTTCCTGTTGGCAATTACCTCAGCAAGAAGGGTTTCGGAGCTACAGGCCCTAATGGCAATAGCACCCTTTATTATTTTCCACAGAGACAGGGTTTCATTAAGGACCAACCCTACTTTTATGCCAAAGGTGGTATCTAGGGTTTCTCTAAATCAAGCCATTCATCTGCCTGCTTTCTTCCCCAATCCTGAGAATAAGGGGGAAAGACTTTTGCATACCTTGGACATTCATAGACAACTTCGATACTACCTGGACAGAACCAAGGCCAGTAGGAAGTCTGAACAGCTTTTTGTAGCTTACGCCCCTGCAGTCCAAGGAAAAGCAATTTCAAAACAGACTTATTTCTAAATGGATTGGACATTGCATCAGATTCTGTTATTCCTTTCATAGGAAGACTGTTCCAGCCTATGTCAGACCACATTCCACCAGAGCTACAGCCACCTCTACAGCATTTTTAAGAGGGGTGCCTACAAAGGACATTCTAGAAGCTGCTACATGGAGCTCCGTGCATACATTCTCCAAACACTACAATCTCCCTCTATATTCCAGATCCAGAGCAGGCTTTGCTTCGGCAGTCCTGCAGGGTTTGATTGCCACACCATCTCTTTCCTAGAGCATACCTCCTCCCCCATCTAAGCTATGGTATTCTACCCACATGTTATGACTGCAGTTGCATTCTTGAAGGACATAGTACAGTTTTGTACCTACCATAAATGTAGATGTCCGATAGACATGCAACTGCAGTCGGGTTTTCCCTCCCTCCATACCCCTCTATGCCTAGGGTCCACTCCTATCCCCCTTACTCTTAGCTGGGGATATCTGTTATGGTGTAGTTGTTTTATTGCTCATGTATTTGTTTGGAATCCTGTTTTTGTCTTCCAATTTGATTACAGCCTTCCTTGAAGGGCACCTGGCATCTGGGGCAAGAAACACTGAAGAAAATGGCGTTGGCTGATGCTTATGTACTCCAGCCACTCTGACGTCGGAGAGAAATGCGACATCAGCCGACGTCAGACCCAGACTTTGGAATCCGGCCGACCGAGGGCTGCCTGAGGCAGGACAACCCACATGTTATGACTGCAGTTGCATGTCTATCGGACATCTACATTTATGGTAGGTACAAAACTGTACTTTTTTTGTCCCAGCACTAGCTGTTGTAGCTTAAAGGGGTCTTCATCTCTGTCCTGCAGTGAAAAACCCTTGCATTATTAGGACCTGAGTTTTAGATTGACAACAAGCAGTTATGCTGCTCCCCTTTAGTTGTCCCTGGTTTGGGGAATTTAAAGTTCATTTCTTCTGTGTTTTTATTGGTTATCACCACTTTCAGGCCCTTAAAGCTTTATGCTTTTATCTGTAATGAGATTTATCTGGTCTTTTGCAATAACTGACTTAGGGTTACTTATGTTTCCTCCTAAAAGTGAAGCCAGACCCATACTTAAACCAATTTTATTATGTGCCTGTTTTCTTTAGCATGGCTAAAAGCTAAAGGAGAAAGAGCTCTTTGCACCCTGAATGTACAGCATCAGATCAGGTTCTGCATTGGGTGAGGTGGTGAGTTCCATTAGACCATACAGCTTTTTATATCCTTTGTCCAGGAAGGAAAGAACTGGCAGTTGCCAAGCAAGCCTCCTTTAAGTGAATTGCCAGTTGCAATATCTTCTGCCACCCATTGGAAAGTATGGTATCAGAGGTCACTTCCCTATGGAGAATGGCTGCCTCCCCCCTCAATGTTTGCTTCAGGTAAGTTTTCATTGCTGATATTTACAACATAGTCACATGGCTTTCATTTTGTATATTTACCAAGCATTGTTGCTTGGACTTGAACCCTAGTAGTTTGGTCTGTTTTAGTGCATCAGGGGTCTGCCATATGGCCTTTCAGTTCTGGGCCACCTTCTGGTACCTGTCCCCAGGGGTATCATTCTGCTTTGGAGTCGTCCCAGTTATAGACACCTTGTGGAGAATGCTTGATGTTAGATGTAGCAAACAAATTTTTACTGTATCAGTTAATCTGTAATTATACTCTTCTTGATAGGTCCTAACTACCCTCCCTTTGTCACTTGGGGTCCTAATATACCCTACCTTCATCACTTTTATTTATGGATGGTTTTTCCTACCACTGGCTGATGTTGGAGCCCTTTCCTTAAATTTCTTTAGAGGTGTATATATTTATAAGTTGTTGCACAATGTAGATGTCTTGTTTATTGACCTTCAAGAATGTGATTGCTTAGTTGTGAGGTTGAACTGTTGGGCTCAGGAGCTGGCCATGCTCCTCTAATCTAGTGTGTGACATCAACGCATGCACCAGCAGACAACATGTACATGAAAAATCCATGAGCTTCAGAGGCAAACAGATGACTTCAGAGAAGGAATGAAGGATATTCCAATCGTGAACTTGCTGAAGAGTGTTCCCTCACATATCAACCAATGAGGCAGTAACATAACTGTTTTTCTCCTTTGCTTACACTGCATGCTGGTCTTCTAACCTACTCAGCTTACTTTGTCTTAATTTTGTAGTTCTGTTCTGTTTTGTGGTTTGAACATTAACATTGGTCATTATACTTTTTATAATCACTTGAAGGTTGTTGACTATATGCTTCCACATAATTCTGTATACTAAGATTTTTTTATATTCTTCCAACTTAGATTTTTTTCTTCTGTTTGTGTCATGTTTCTACATAGGCCTTAATTGTAAATGGACTGTTCCCAGTTGGGACGTCTGGTCCACAGTAAAATACAAGTAAATGGGTGTACTTAGAAGCTGTTAAGGCTGAGTAGTACAGAAGCTCAGTGTATTGATCACACTTTCCTGCTGCCCTAGCTGGCTGATGACAGAATTTATCTAGAAAATAAATTTAATTTCAAGTCCTTAAGGTTGGGCCTGCCTGCCCCCACATCCCTGATCTCTAAAAGCACTATTTCCAAGATTGTACCACTGTGAAAAACAGAAGAAATGTTCCTTCTCTTTCCTCTAAGTGGATGCAGGCATGGAGGTGATCGATTTTAGAAGTCAAGGTTATTGGGGCATTTGACTATAAATGCTACAGTAGTTTATGTATCATTGCAGTCTTGTGGATTAAAGTAGGCTTTTCCATGGTGTACCATGGGTAGTGAAAATGACTTTGGCCACTGAAAGTAGATCCAAGAAAATTAATAAATAGCAAATTCAAAATCTTCAGTTTTGTACTGTACACTTAATAAAACTAGTGCTCCAGAGTTACTCCTAAAGGGCTTTACCTGGTTAACAAATAAATAAATAAACAAAAGTGAAATGACAGAAATGATAGAAATCACTTGTCTTCAGAGGTATAGAGATATGAAGTTGTGGCTGTGTCCTAGGGGATTTTGAGTTTGGTTAGCTGCTCAAGCATTGGAGGATTGGTGTGACTATCCTGGTGGGAGGGTGAGGCACAGTAGGGCTCATACAGCTGCAGTCCTTTGGAGGAAGATTAGATGTGTAGAAGCAGGCTTTTTCCTTACCATGTTACCTTCTGATGGTAGACTTTATTAGTAAGTATATTGGAGATGTTCAACATTAGGTCACTGTTGGAGTAGTCTAAGCTATAGGGGGTCCTACCCCATTATTACTAGCCAGCTTTTGAAACATAAATTTGCCCTCCACATGCTGTAACTGTCGAGTTTGAGAGGAGCTCCATATAAAGGACATTTAGAGCACAAAATGCCTAGAGTTTACTTGCCGCTGAAGAGAGTTCCTTCAATGGGACCTATGAAACTGTCAAGTCAGTGAGCAGTCTTTCAAGGCTGGGCAGATAAGTCCCCCTGTTGGGGAAACCTTCCGGCAAAACACTGTTTTCTTTGTGAGGAAAACGTGTGATGTTATGTAGTCCAATCTCGCCTTCATTCTTACCCGTGGGTTCGGAGCCGAACCTCTCCTCCAACTCGGCCATATTCTAGCTCGAAGTCTTCAGTTGGCTCATGGCTAAGAGGTATGCCATCATGCAACAGGTCTATTCCCCAGATCTCGTTTGCCACTCGTTACGCTCAGGTATGGTCTCGCTTTTGGCCGTGGCTAAGTATATTGTTTATAAAATTTTTATAAACTATTGACTTGTTGCTCAAAAATTTTCATAGCTCTCTGTGTGTGGTAGTGGTGTTTTACTGCCTTTGTTTTGTTTCTCTGGCTGTTTTTTTGTGGCCTTGTCATTGGCCGTTTTGGTATCCTGTTCATTTCCTTTCCCCAGGGGCTAGCCCATTTAAGTTAGAGGACCAAGTCCTTCCCATTGTTTCTGTGTGGTCTTTGGTTTGGTGCTCCATTCTGTTAGCGTTTAGTGTTGTTGTATCTGGCTAGTGGTGCTTTCCTGCCTTTGTTTCCCCGGGCTAGGCCCGTTTAAGTTAGAGGACCTAGTCCTCCCTGTTGTTTTTCCCGCTGGTTTCTAGGCCATTTTTGTTAGAAGCTCTGTTTCTTGTGCGGGGTTATTTGGGTCTGGTGTGTGTATGTATTGTTTTGTTCCTTTCAGCATGTCCAAGGATCCTAAGGAACACAGGCCTTCGGGCTTTAAAAAGTATGTTGAATGCAACAATAAAATGTCTTTAACTGATGGGCACTCTGTGTGCGTGTACTGCGGGGGCTATTGACCTCCAAGAGTCCTGCTTGTTTTGTCATTCCTTCAGACCCCATGTACTACAGGAGAGGAAGAACAAGCTCATTTTGAAAGGACTGCTTAAATACTCCTTCGAGGAAGACTTGGCTAAGTCTTCCAGTGCATTATTCTCTCCAGCTAAAAAGGACAAAAAGACTTCCATGAAGCGCTCCCCAGCTCCGTCTGTTTCTTTGGAGCCACCAGAGAAAGTTGCTAGAACAGCTTCTCCTCCTTCGGTTCCATTGCCCTTGGTGCTGACAGAAGGTAGTCTCTTGACTAAGCCTGTATTGGCTACCAGCCTTTCAGAGCCAGTCACGGATATTTTGGTTCAGAGCTGGTCTCCAGTTATTCGACTGGGTTCTCCTTCACGCAAGTCCCCTTCTGTAGGGAGATCCAGATCTCCTACTTTATCTTCCAGGTCTTTCAGGACCACTGGGGGTGTGTGGGGAAATGGGGGCAGGGTGGGGAGCGGAGCGGGCAGTGACCCTGTTAGTTGCTCTTACGAGGGGGCTGGAAACAGTCTGGTAACAGAAAAAACTGATATAAGAACATATGATAGTGAATGTGAGACTTTGGTAGGTACCCTGTATTTCCACGAACTATCAGTTAGCTGTGCCCCAGTTCAAGCAGTTTTAGTAAGTTTTATGGCAGGGCTGAGCATAAAGTGCTCAAAGGGTGGTTATAGTTTTAAAAATGGTGCCTGCCACAGGTAATATTTATTAACTTTGGGATTGGCTTAAGGTAATAAACAGGGAAGGGGGAGAACAAGGGTGTGAGCAGGCAGTTCTTTTGTACTGCTGCTAATGAGCCAAGATCCAAGCAAAGACAAATTTGTGTTTAAGAAACAATCAGAATTGACCAGTGACTGCTCTGAAGCTGTAAGTCATTTCTTAGGTGGAAAAACAAGATAACCTGTATCAGTAGGCTGCTGTGGTCTCAATTTAAATTAACAAACACACAGTATTTGATCAGTTATGGATACTATTTGCTAACAGAAGGGAATAAAAGAGAAAATTATAGATGATTGTGTGTGTGTGGGGGGGGGGGTGCTGCTTACAAGCCAAAGCAGAGTTCTCTCCAGGGGATAATGAATATTAGCTCAAACAGGTAGACACATACTCAAAGTTAACTTTAGCTGCTTGTGTTTGCAGACCGTTCAGACGTGGACAGCGCTTTTCTTATACCAGTGTATCCACCGGTTGGATACAAGATAAAGGTGGTGCAGCGGATGAATACTTAGAGTGGTATTAGGTTGGAGAGACACTGAGCTCCTCATGGGGCCTGTAGCAGAGTGAGTGTAGTTTTAAAAAATAAAAAAAAATTAAATCAGTCATTTTTCCTAAGATACTATATCTAATATAAAGTTTTTCACTACCACCTCCCAAGTATATCATTCAAGTATATAACAAACTAATATTGAACTTTTTATGGTTCGCAAAAAAAACCCAAATTGCTTTGAATTGATATTTACCAAATTGGGAGGATGGTGGAATTAATTTACCAGACATGGACACACACATTATATCCTCTGTTGTTAAAAATATACTTTATGGTCAAATGCCCACTACTTTCCTATTTGGAAACAACTACACAAACATTTTTATATAGAAATTAGTCACAACCGTATACAATATCATTTAACTATCATGCCATCAACCGTAGTCTGGATGATATAGGACCACTTAGCGGGGAAAAATAAAAGTAACAGTTTGCCATCAAAATATATAAGTTTTACATTACAAACATGTAAAACGTACATAAACAAAGTCCCAAATATAAATTCTTGTTTTTTTTTACTTTTCCCACCACCTTTACATCCACTATCTTTGATGCATCCCAAATTCAGAAAATGAATTCACTTAAAAAAGGCTCAGTAAACTATTGGCATCAACTGATAGCACAAGGGAAAACATTAGTTATTGAATATTTTATTATAATCACAAGGTAACCTTATCAAAGTGGTGGCTACCTATCTAATATTTATAAAATTATTAAAAAAACAAAAGTCTACCCTGTAAACACTTACTGGAACTATTTCACATAGATAAACAATCACCCACCTTCCGAGGAAGAAAAAAAAGACTATCTTAAAATCCTCAAAACAGTCAACATTATCATTACACTTGCAACTATTCACATGGAGATATTTGCACAGATGTTTATATACTCCACACAAATTAGCTAAAATGTTTGCTAGTGAGGATCAGTTCTGGAGATGTCAGAATAAAACAAGAGCCGACTGGCAACTTGTATTTTATGAGTATAAATGTGTCACATTATATTGGAATAACATTAATTATTTTTTCCAGATTGTCTTCAGAGATAATTGCCAATTAACAAAATCAATGATTTTATTCAATTCTCCCATCCTGGACCGTATACCTAAAAAAAACTTTAAAATACTATGGACATTGATGGTAGTAGCACTCAAAATCATCACCATTCACTGGAAAAGTGCGACTTCTCCCACGTTCAAGGAATTTAAAAACTTGTCTTTAACAGTTGGACATATGGAATGCCAGGCCAAATTCAGATATTGTGTCCCAACTAAAAAAAAAGTTCACTTTGTTAGTTACAGCCATTTCCTGTCTCCAGTATTTCTTACAAATTACTCTGCAGGGAATTTTCAAAGTCTGCCGCTTCATTTCACTCTCAAAAAACATGTTTCCAGATACCCTTCTTCCCCATCAGACCTCCAGCATTTGCCATCTACCAGAGGAAAAAAAATATTTGAAGTTTGTTTGGGGTATACAGTACCTGTACAAGCACTTCCGTGCAAAAATCCTAAACCCTCAGGGCTTTGCAAACTTGGTTGCATACATATGTCCTCCACTTGTTTCCTTGTATATTGATTTTCCAGTCTCTCTTCCTAATTTTATGTAACCGCCTGTCATTGATTCTTATAGTTATCATGCAGTCTTTTATATGACATAGTAATTATCCCCTTTTTTAAAGCAGCTACTGTTCTAGATTCAATTAAAACTTTACAGGAGCAAGCCTTTCACTTAAGACTCCCCCATCCTTTTCTCTTTGCCTATACTCTGATTTCAATATTTGATAGGGAAGGTGGTCCGTAACCTGCAGGCCAAATTTCTTGACCTCATCCCACTGTATTACTTTTCCCTTTGTAGTTATTTGCTCCCAATACAGTGGTCCCTTTGCCAGTTTTCTGCAGTAAATCAGTAAGTTCTAGGCCTCTCTTTTCTGTTTTCTGTACCACTACTTGCAGTAATCCTTCTTGACATAATCTCTTGTCTCCATTACCATGTTGGTTTAGTTCTTAGAATGCTTTTTGCAACTTTATGAATATAAAACTCTGTATGGTAATTCTTAATGACATGCATCGGAAATCCCACTCTTTCCTTATTTCTTGAACTGCCCCAGCTTCATCATCATCTTTTTCCACTTTGAATTATAACCTTCTGCTTGTGTTATGTATATGATCATTAACTGTGTAACTCTAAAATATCCCTGCAAATCAGTTAATTCCAAACAAACTTGTTTGATTGGGAGGATCAGCTTACCCCAGTTAACTGTTGCCCACTTTCCCTATCCGATAAATTCCTTCAGTTTTTTATTTTCTATAACTTCTCCTTTGGGTGATAAAAATATGCCTGACCTGTATATAAAAGTCATCATCTTCTTTTGGCTGTTCCTGTTAGGGGTCGCCACAGAGGATCTTCTGTTTCCATTTCCTCCTGTCCTCTGCATCATGCTCTTTCACACCAACCACCTGCATGTCCTCTCTCACCACATCCATAAACCTTATCTTAGGCCTTCCTCTTTTCCTCTTACCTGGCAGCTCCATCCTTAGCATCCTTTTCCCAATATACCTAGCATCCTTCCTCAGCACATGTCCAAACCAACGCAATCTCGCCTCTCTTGCTTTGTCTCCAAACTGTCCAACCTGAGCTGACCCTCTAATATGCTGATTCCTAATCCTGTCCATCCTAGTCACACCCAGTGCGAATCTTAGCATCTTTAACTCTGCCACATCCAGCTCTGACTCCTGCCTTTTTGTCAATGCCACCGTCTTCAACCCATATAACATAGCTGGTCTCACTACCCTCTTGTAGACCTTCCCTTTCACTCTTACTGGTACCCGTCTGTCACAAATCACTCCTGACACTCTTCTCCACCCATTCCACCCTGTCTGTACTCTCTTCTTCATCTCTCTTCCACACTCACCATTACTCTGAACTTTTGATCCCAAGTACTTAAACTCATCCACCTTTACCAACTCTACTCCCTGCATCCTCACCATTCGTCTACCCTCCCTCACATTTACACACATATATTCTGTTTTAGCCCTGCTAACCTTCATTCCTCTCCTTTTTAAAGCATATCTCCACCTCTCCAGGGTCTCCTCAACTTGGTCCCTACTCTCACTACATATCACAATGTCATCTGCAAACATCATAGTCCACGGGTTCTCCTGTCCGATCTCATCTGTCAACCTGTCCATCACTACTGCAAATAAGAAAGGGCTCAGAGCTGATCCTTGATGTAATCCCACCTCCACCTTAAATGTATCTGTCACTCCCACCGCAGTCCTCACCAATGTTGCACTATCCTCGTACATATCCTGTACCACTCTCACATACTTCTCTGCCACTCCCGACTTCCTCATACAATACCACAACTTCTCTCTAGGCACCCTGTCATATGCTTTCTCTAAGTCCACAAAGACACAATGCAACTCCTTCTGACCTTCTCTGTATTTCTCCAACAACACTCTCAGAGCAAATATTGCATCTGTAGTGCTCTTTCCTGGCATGAAACCATACTGCTGATCACTAATCATCACTTATCTTCTTAACCTAGCTTCCACTACTCTTTCCCATAACTTCAAGCTGTGGCTGATCAGTTTTATCCCTCTGTAGTTACAGCAGCTCTGCACATCACCCTTATTCTTAAAGATAGGTACCAAAACACTTTTTCTCCTCTCCTCAGGCATCCTCTGACTTTCCAAAATTTCATTAAACAATCTGGTTAAAAATTCCACTGCCATTTCACCTAGGCAACTCCATGCTTCCACTGGTATGCCATCTGGGCCAACGGCCTTTCCATTCTTCATCAACTTCATAGCTGACCTTACTTCCTCCTTGCTAATCTGTTTCACTTCCTGATTCACTATCCCCACATCATCCAACCTTCTTTCTCTCTCATTCTCTTCATTCATCAGCCCTTTAAAGTACTCTTTCCATCTACTCAACACACTCTCCTCACTTGTGAGTACGTTTCCCTCACTATCCTTTATCACCCTTACCTGCTGCACATCTTTCCCAGCTCTGTTCCAATCTGTACAGGTCCTTTTCTCTCCCTCTTAAGTGTCCAATCTCTCATACAACTCTCCATATGCCTTATCCTTAGCCTTCACCACCTCTCTCTTTTTCATGCGTCTCATCTCCTTATACTCATGTCTACTTTCTTCATCTCTTTGGCAATCCCACTTCTTCTTCACCAGCCTCTTCCTCTGTATACTCTCCTGTACTTCCTCATTCCACCACCAGGTCTCCGTGTCCTCCTTCCTCTGTCCAGATGTCACACCAAGCACCTTTCTAGCAGTCTCCTTTACTAGCTCTGCTGTAGTTTCCCAGCTATTTGGTAAATCTTCACTGCCTCCCAGTGCCTGTCTTAACTCTTCCCTGAACTCCACCTCACAATCACCCTTTTTTAAATTCCACCATTTAATCCTTGGCACTGCTTTCACACTTCTCCTCCTCTTCTTGATGACCAACGTCATCCTACAGACCACCAATCTATGCTGCTTAACTACGCTTTCCCCTGTCACCACTTTACAGTCTCCAATCTCCTTCAGACTGACCCTCCTACATAGGATATAATCCACCTGAGTGCATCTTCCTCCACTCTTGTACATCACCCTGTGCTCCTCCCTCTTCTAAAATACGTATTCACCACAGCCATGTCCATCCTTTTCGCAAAATCCACAATCATCTGAACTTCTGCATTTCTCTCCTTAACACCATACCTACCCATCACTTCCTCATCCCCTCTGTTCACTTCACCAACATGCCCATTGAGGTCCGCTCCAATCACTAGTCTCTCACCCTTGGGTACACTCACCACCACTTCATCCAACTCGCTCCAAAATTTTTCTTTCTCATCCATAGCACACCCAACTTGTGGAGCATATGCACTAACGACATTCATCATTACACCATCAATTTCAAGCTTCATAAACATCACTCTATCAGACACACTCTTCACCTCCAAAGCACTCTTGGCATACTGTTCCTTTAGGATAACCCCTACCCCATTTCTCCTGCCATCCACACCATGATAAAACAATTTGAACCCGCCTCCTATACACCTGACCTTACTTCCCTTCCATCTGGTCTCTTGCACGCACAATATATCAACCTTCCTTCTCTCCATCATATCAGCTAGCGCTGTCCCTATACCAGTCATACTGCCAACATTCAAAGTTCCTACCCTCACTACTACACTCCTAACCTTCCTCCTCTCTTCCTGCCTTCGACTTGTATATAAAAGTAACGGGACTAAAAGAATTTTCATTGATCATATCTTATCCATAAACAAGACCTAACAGTTTCTCAGTTTTTGTATCATCCTTTGTTTAGTCTATTCCTAACATATTCTTAGCTGCCATAACAGAAGCCTTTTAATCCATATTATTAAATACTTCTTACCTTGTCCTCATAAATATGGCTATTGCTGAACCAGGTCATTAGTGAGTACATAATTTATGGTTACAGCATTTGTTTTATTTTCATTAATTTTATATCCCAAAACAACTTGACAATGTCTCAAAATGTGCCACAAAATCTAGATGTCCTTTTCTGGATTTATCAAGTACAAAATATCATCTGCAAATCAAGCCAACTTTTCTTGATTATCATACCAGTTAAATCCTTAAATTTTAGTCTGTTTCCTTTGCTGGTGGATCTAAATATAAAGCAAATAACAAAGGAGAAAGAGGACACCCCTGCCTGTTCCTCTATTCAAGTACAGTTTATCAGAGTAGAACCCTCCCACTTTAATTCTTGCCTCCAATCCTGCATATATCCTCCTAATTAACCTTATTATTATATCAAGTAATGCACATGCTTCCATTGCCGTACTCATAAAGCCCCAGCTTCCTCTGTCAAATGCATTCTCTCTTCAAGACCCACAAACAGCAGGGTGTTTTCTGACATCCTATTTCCCTCTGGATCATCATTGTTCTGTTAATATTGTCAAATGTTTACCCCATTCCACAAAACCACATTGATCCATATCTATTGCCATTCTTTTAGCTAGTATAGACCTAAACACTTTATAATCATGGTTTAAAATAAAAAAAAGGATATATATGAGGCTGAGTCGGATGGTTTTTACTCTGTTTTGGTAATACAGCTACCACAGCCCTTTTCAAAGTTACTAATGCTTCCCCTCCTTTTAAAATGCTATTAATAAAAATCTTTAGATCTTTTTTTTCTTCTTCTCTCCTAGCTTCCAAACCTCCACAGGAATGCCATCTGTTCCTAGAGACTTCTCTGTAGGTTGATTTATGCATCACCCTTTTTATCTCCTCTCCAGCAGTCTTAAATATTTGTTGTTGAACTACATCCTCTAATCTTGGCATAATTAAGTCTTCAATAAATATTTCCATTTGTGCTTTTTCTTGCTTGTCACATTTCTCTGATTTGTACATATGTTCATAAATTCCAAATTTTTTCTAGTATCTTTATAGCTTCCTGTGTTATTTTGTCTTCTCATTAGACTCTCTGTGTTTGGCTTCAATGCTTTCTACATTCTGTTGCCTAAGTTGTTCAAAAGTTTTTGTGCTCTGGAGGTATTAGAAAATAGTTGCTTAGTAGCAGTCTTTCTAAACTCATGCATCCTATCCAAATACTCCCTTATTTTCTGTTTAGCATGTTGTAGTTCCTCCTGTTCTTGTCCTGTGAAGTTCTCCTTATTCTGCAGTAGTTTAATTTTGTCAGCTCCTCTAAAGAATTCCTATTACTTTTTCGCCATATCTTTCTCTTTTATTTCTGTTCTATTTTTAAACGTTTTCATTTTAATCCCACTCACTGGCAATCCCTTCAGAAGAAACTTCTATCTTCCCTAATAATTCTTGAATAATTTCGCCCTACTCGATGTTCTTCGTCTCCCATTGCTGCAGTCCTTACATATGGGTATTCCGCTGTCCACAATCGGCCCGAATACCAAAGGGCTAGAACCGGCGTCGGTCATCGGCGCCCGAGACTGACGTCAGTACGTGCCAGTACAAATGCGCATGACCGACGCCATAACCTCAGTCTTTCTTGCCGCGTGGTCCTAAGCAGAAGCAGCATTTGCAAGTGCCGTCCGTTCTGGAATTGTCGGTTTTGAGTTTCAGACCGAGACCAAGTTGGGCTAAGTACCCGTTAGACACTTTTGTCTTTTTCTTGCCTCAGTATTGACGGATGTCAGAAAAAGTTAATAACTGTATTTCTTGTGGGAAACAGATTCCTCATAGGGATTACCATTCACTCTGCATTCCTTGTTTGGGGCCTGAGCACGACGTTGTTGGGTGTCGCTTTTGTGCTACTTTTAACAAGCGTACTATTAAACGTCGGTTGGACTGTGCTAGGCTGGTGTTTGGTAAACGTTGTAACTACAACATGCCGTCGGATTCTCCGACGACTGGTTCTTCTAAGAAACGCAAAGAAAAGTCTTTGCGGTCCAAACAGGATGAGTCGTCCACTCCGGACGACGGTTCTGTAGAACCACTGACTACTTCAGCGGCTCCTTCTGAAAGTTTACCTGAGTCTCAAGGGGAGCCTTTGTTACTACAGGAAGTGGCTTCTCCTGTGTTAGGCCAGGCTGAGGGTGCTTCTCTGATGACAGTGGGTCCCGTCCTTCATAGGGTAGTTAGGCCTCCTCCTTCTCAAAGCAAAGCCCATTCTAAGTCTAAGTCTGCCCCTGCTGGTGCTAGTCCCCAGGGTCCAGCTCCTAGGAAGCACATGTTAAAGATGGCTGAAGATTTGATTACTTTAATTAGGGTTCTATGCCCCCTGTGAAGAGGCCCAGGGTAGAGACAGAGTTGGAGGGTTTGGTTCAGTCTTCCAATGAGTCAGATTCCTCTGTAGAAGAACTTCAGGATTTCCCTCCCTATTCTGATTCGGAGGCTGAGGACACTACTCCCTCTGCGTCCCCTCCAGAAGATTTTTCTTTCTCTGAGACTTTGCATTCAAGGGGAGCCTTTGTTACTACAGGAAGTGGCTTCTCCTGTGTTAGGCCAGGCTGAGGGTGCTTCTCTGATGTCAGTGGTTCCCTCCCCTCATAGGGTAGTTAGGCCTCCTCCTTCTCAAAGCAAAGCCCATTCTAAGTCTAAGTCTGCCCCTGCTGGTGCTAGTCCCCAGGGTCCAGCTCCTAGGAAGCACATGTTAAAGATGGCTGAAGATTTGATTACTTTAATTAGGGGTTCTATGCCCCCCCCCTGTGAAGAGGCCCAGGGTAGAGACAGAGTTGGAGGGTTTGGTTCAGTCTTCCAATGAGTCAGATTCCTCTGTAGAAGAACTTCAGGATTTCCCTCCCTATTCTGATTCGGAGGCTGAGGACACTACTCCCTCTGCGTCCCCTCCAGAAGATTTTTCTTTCTCTGAGACTTTGCATTCAAGGGGAGCCTTTGTTACTACAGGAAGTGGCTTCTCCTGTGTTAGGCCAGGCTGAGGGTGCTTCTCTGATGTCAGTGGTTCCCTCCCTCATAGGGTAGTTAGGCCTCCTCCTTCTCAAAGCAAAGCCCATTCTAAGTCTAAGTCTGCCCCTGCTGGTGCTAGTCCCCAGGGTCCAGCTCCTAGGAAGCACATGTTAAAGATGGCTGAAGATTTGATTACTTTAATTAGGGGTTCTATGCCCCCTTGAAGAGGCCCAGGGTAGAGACAGAGTTGGAGGGTTTGGTTCAGTCTTCCAATGAGTCAGATTCCTCTGTAGAAGAACTTCAGGATTTCCTCCCTATTCTGATTCGGAGGCTGAGGACACTACTCCCTCTGTCCCCTCCAGAAGATTTTTCTTTCTCTGAGACTTTGCATTCCATGAGGGAACATTTCAAATGGGAGGGCCAGGATTATTCTGATTCTCGTAAAAGGCTGAGAGAATTCTTGTTTTTGCCTCAGCATAGGCCCTTGGCTATTCCCCCTGTACTGGATGTTGTTCAGGATGTATTTTCTGAGGCTGCCCTTAACCCAGATTCTCTGCCTCCTGCCCCGGTTAAACCAGATAGATACTACAGGCTTCCGGAAGCTCACAAGTACTTATATAAGAGTCCTAGGGCTGATCCAGAAACTATTACTCAAGGCCCCAAAGGTGTTAGGGCGTCTGTGGTTAGGAATCCAGTTCCTCTGGACAAGGATGCTAGGGCCCTGGATAGGTGGGGTAAAAAACTCTATACCTCTTCTACTTTGGCTATGAGAGCTTTAAATTGTCAGTTTCATATGCTCAGGTATCAAAATTATTTGCTGGGCCAATTGAAATGTAAAGTAGATGCTTTAGCTGAAGGTATTGAATGTAAGGAGCTTCAGGATTTAGTGCATGCTTCAGACCAAGTTGGTAAGCATTCTTTGCAGTGTGGTTTTGATGCTTTACAGGCTTCTTCCAGGGTGGCTGCTACTAGTTCAGTTGTTCGCAGGCATGCCTGGCTTAAAGATCAGACCTTGTCAGAGCATGTTAAGGCTCGAATTATGGATGCTCCTCTACAATCTGATGTTCTTTTTGGTCCTCCAGTAGAATCAGTTTTGAAAAAAATGGAGGAAAAAGCTAAGTCTATGCAGACAGTTAAGGACTTTTACAGGTTCAGCCCCTAAGTTCAGTAGGAATTGGCCTGCTAAGGGATGGTCTTTCCCCTCTTCGGATCATCAATCTAGGGGCAGGTCGAGGCGAAGTAGAGGTAGGGCTTCCTCTCAGGGCCCTGTTACTTCTAGGTCTTTGAGTTCCTCTACCCCTTCTGTGGGGAGGGCAGGGGTCAGTCCTTTCGGAAACAGACCCAATGACCTGTGTCTTCAGCTGCCGGACTCTGCCTTGCTGGCAGCTCCTCTAGGAGGAAAACTGGGACTTTTCAAAAGGAATTGGCATTTGGTTACCCAAGACAAATGGGTATTGGACATAATAAATCGAGGCTACAAATTTTATTTTCACACATTCCCTCCTTTCAAAGGTATGCCGGATGTGCCTCATCAGCAAAGACTGGAAGCACAGACACAAATTTCTTCTCTGCTTCAGTTGGGAGCAATACAGGAAGTACCTTCTGCAGAAAGAGGCACAGGGTTTTATTCCCGTCTTTTCTTAGTGCCAAAGAAAGGAAATACTTGGAGACCAATTCTGGATTTGTCCATTCTAAACGCCTTTCTGGAAATTCCAAAATTCAAGATGTTAACACTGCAACAGCTGTTACCTATGCTGGGCAAAGATCACTGGATGGTGACTCTGGATCTCAAAGAGGCCTATCTTCACATTCCTATCAGGCCCAGTTGCAGAAAATTCCTGAGATTTGAATGGGAATTTGCATTATCAGTTCTCTGCATTGCCCTTTGGCTTGTCTACTGCGCCCAGGGTATTCACAAAAGTCCTGGCTCCAGTAATAGCTTTTCTCAAACTAACAGGAATTCAAATTTATCCTTATCTGGACGACTGTTTGATTCTGGCTCAAGGCAAGAACGAACTTCTTCAACATCTGCAGTATGTAATGACAGTTTTAAGATGCCTAGGGTATTCTGTGAACGGAATAAAGTCCAGTCTAGTACCCTCACAAGAGATGTGTTTTCTGGGTGTAAGACTGAATACAGCTGCTCAGATGGCATTTCTTACCCCGGACAAACAAAGAAATCTTCACCTATACTTCCAACAGCTATCAGTAATGTCCAGGCTGACTGCAAGGACAGTCCTTCAAGCCTTGGGGTTCATGGCATCTTGCATTCTAGTACTTCCCAATGCCAAACTGCATATGAGGAAGCTACAATGGTATCTCAAAAGCGTTTGGACTCAACACAGCCACGATTTGGACACTGTCATTCGGATTCTACCTTGCATTCAGAAAAAATTTCTGTGGTGGGCTCAGGAATGTCACCTAAACAAGGGGCTCTCTGTGACCCAACCAGAGGCAAGTCAGATATTGACGACAGACTCCTCGGAGTCAGCTTGGGGAGCTCATTTCAGAGGAAAATGGATTCAAGACCTTTGGCCCCCAGAGCTACTTCACTTGCATATCAACATGAAAGAGATGCTGGCAGTTCAATTTGCTTTGGAAGGATTCAAGAGCCTACTTCAACCAGGACTGGTGTTGATTCGAACAGACAACACAACTGTCATGTGGTACATCAACAAGCAGGGGGGAACTCATTCTTACCCTCTTTGCAGACAAGCAATGCTGTTATGGGAAACTGCACATCACTCTTCGAGCACAGTTTCTGCCAGGAGCACAAATTTCTTTAGCAGATGTTCTGAGCAGACAGATTGTGGATCCTCACGAATGGAAATTGGACCCTCAGGTATTTCTTCAGTTGACCATGGCTTGGGAACTCCAGACATAGATCTGTTCGCTTCTCCTCTGAATTTCCAACTGCCACTGTTTTGCACAAGGCTATTTCATCCAAAAGCCTGGAAAATAGATGCACTATCCTTCAGTTGGAGCAACCTTCACGTGTATGCTTTTCCTCCTTTGCCTCTTCTTCCAAAGGTGCTGTTGAAAGTCAGGAGGGACAAACCTTGCATGATCCTTATAGCACCAGATTGGCCTCGTCAGCATTGGTACCCTCTGTTGAGGAGCTTAATTCATGGAACACCTTGGCCATTACCACAGATTCCTCGCTTATTGTCTCAGGAAAACAATAATTTTCTCAATGTCAAGGTGCAATCCCTACACCTGACAGCCTGGCGCATTCTGTTTTAGAGAAGGAGGACCTTCAGCTCCATCAACAAGTTTTGGATGTTATTTTGGAAGCCAGGCGTCCTAGTACTTTCGAAAAGTTTATGCTGGTAAATGGAAGAGATTTCTTCTTTGGAGTTCAGCTAAAGGCTTTGATGTCAAATTGCCTAATTTGAGTTGTACATTGCAATATTTGACTATTTTATTGGACAAGGGTTTGTCCTTCTCTTCTGTAAAAGTGCATGCTGCAGCTATTTCTGCTCACTATGATTGTGACCCTCCTTTATTTTCACATCCATTGGTTAAACAGTTTCTTAGAGGGGCAAAGAATATAAGACCCCCACGGAGGCTCCTACTCCTACATGGGATCTTAATTTTTTTGAAAAGCTGACTCTGCCTCCTTTTGAACCTGCAGCTACAGCTGAATTGAAGTTGTTGTCTTGGAAGACTGCTTTTTTATTGGCTGTTACTTCTGCTAGAAGGGTATCTGAATTACAGGCCCTCATGGCAGTGGAACCTTTTCTGATTTTTCACAAGGACAGAGTTTCCTTCGTACTAATCCTACTTTTCTGCCTAAAGTGATTTCTAATGTGGCATTGAACCAATCTATACATTTGCCTACTTTTATGCTAACCCCAAAATGAAGGGAAAAAGTTTTGCATTCTTTGGATGTACATAGGCAGTTAAGGTATTATTTGAGCAGAACCAAAGAGTTCAGAAGATCTCAACAATTATTTGTTTCTTTGCTTTGACTTCACGAGGAAGGCTGTCTCGAAACAGACTATTTCAAGTGGATTGGCCATTGTATTGCTCTTTGTTACTCTCATCATGGAAAGGATGTTCCAGTTGGGATCAGGCCTCATTCTACTAGGGCTACGGCCACCTCTACTGCTTTTTTGAGAGGGGTAGCTACTAAAGACATTCTAGAGGCAGCTACTTGGAGTTCTGTACATACCTTTACAAAGCATTATCATTTACCTCTTTATTCTAGGTCTAGGGCTGGGTTTGCCACTGCAATCTTACAGGGCATGTTAGCAGCCCCTAATGCTATTTAGTTGGCCAGCCTCCCTTTTTTCCGTTGCTCTGGGATTCTACCCATATGTAAGGACTGCAGCAATGGGAGACGAAGAACATAGTACAGTTTTGTACCTACCATAAATGTAGATGTTCAAGGATCTCCATTGCTGCAGTCCAATTTTCCCTCCCTCCTTCCCCCCTTTTCTTTATAGGTTGGGGTTTGGGTGGTGTTTTTTGCATTCTGACGTCTGAGGCAAGAAAGACTGAGGTTATGGCGTCGGTCATGCGCATTTGTACTGGCACGTACTGACATCAGTCTCGGGCGCCGATGACCGACGCTGGTTCTAGCCCTTTGGTATTCGGGCCGATTGTGGACAGCGGAATACCCATATGTAAGGACTGCAGCAATGGAGATCCTCGAACATCTACATTTATGGTAGGTACAAAACTGTACTTTTCTTAAGTTCCTCTCTTTTTAACAGGTGGGAAAACACCAGTGTCTCATTTTTGCTTCATTACCTTGCATCTTTATCTTAGTTTTCATTGTGCATAATCTGAAATAGTTACTGGATAAGTGTCAAAACTTTCAGTTAAATGCACATGTTCCTGGGAAATATAATTTCTATCCAGTCTAGCTGAGTTATTGTACATTGGGGAACAACATGTAAATTGTGAGTTCCATACCAAATATTTTCATCAATTTCTTTAGAATGTACCCTGTTTTGCTATATTTTCCTTCTAGGTCCCCTACTAGATACTCACTATTGCAAATAAAGTTCCAGTCCCTACCTGTAAGTAATACTCCCTGCTGAAATCTGTTTATTTATCTCAAAAATTTCATAAGCTCCATAATAGCACTTTTCACTGGAAAATAAATACTTGCCAGCATAATCCTCTTCCCTTGACATTTGCCCTTACTACCACAAAGCTGCCATTAATTCCCTTTTCATTTTTTCCCTGAAAATCTGTGGAATATCCATCCAGAAATCCTTTCTTTGTCAAATTCACATGTTCGTTTCTTTCCAAATGTGTCTCCTACAGCATTGCTATTTGCAGTCTGCATTTCTTAATATAATTTAATATTCAGTGGTGCAGCAGTAGCGTTGTTGCCTCACAGCAAGAGGTTCTCCCATTCGATTCTCGGCTGGAGCACCTTCTGTGTGGAGTCTGCATGTCCTCCCCGCGGTCGAGTGGCGTTCGAAAGACATGTGTAGAATAGGCGTGCCTGGTTGGGCGTCGAGCTGGCACCTCGGCACTGTAAAAATCTACTGCCAATCATTAGCGGACCGGAGTTCCACTGTGGCGATCCCTAACTGGGAAAAGCCGAAAGAACAACATTCTTTCCTTTTTGTCTGTACCTGTAAGGACGTTTGCATTCTAAGATACTATGGAAAGAGTTGCCATTATTATAAAAATCTGTTTTTCCCCACTTATTATACATGGCATCTTTTTTGAATATGTATTTCTAACTTTTGTCTTAGATGCA
The DNA here is from genome assembly GCF_019279795.1 of Protopterus annectens. Classification (NCBI taxonomy): domain Eukaryota; kingdom Metazoa; phylum Chordata; order Ceratodontiformes; family Protopteridae; genus Protopterus; species Protopterus annectens. The sequence continues at coordinate 1,539,733,355 of NC_056739.1, forward strand.
TACACTGTTTGGCAGGCTGATATATTTTATATGGTTGTCTCTTATCTCCATTTGAAACCTATGTTACAGTTTTCAAGACATTTTGCTTTAATGAAAAGTCTCAAAACACTGAATACATTTTCAGAACACTCTCATTCCCTATTAACTTACAGCAAATGCACGGAAACTCTATATTTTCAAGAAAAGGAATTTAGTCCTCCAGATTGGAACAATTGTTGCAAACTGACAACTTCACCCATAGGCATAACCTAATCTAAAATTTAAGTTGCACTTGCTAAAGTGCATATTAGAGCCAGTGTCCTGACCTACAAAGATTGGTATTTGTTCTTTTCCTATCTCTGTTCCTTTCCTAGATGTGAAAAAAAAAAAAAAAAAAAAATATATATATATATATATATATATATATATATATATATATGGTGGTTACTTTCTCTTATTCACTTCCATTAATTTCAAATGCTATTTTTACACAGAACTGCTTGCCATTCTACCTTTACAGTTTGCTTTCCCCTCATCAAATAATGTTCATAACTCTCAGGATTAATTGCCTACACCTGCAGACCGCTCCTTTCATGTAAAAGTAGCCAAGCAACGAGGACAAAAAAACTAACACCCTTGAAGATGTATGAAGTAATTTTTGTAAATTTCAGTCAGAGCAAAATTAACCGAATTCCTGTGGCTAACTGCTTCAGGTGCAAACTCTTCGTCTCTCACTGAGAACATTTGCTAATGGAAAAAGAACTGTATATATCCATGCAAATGCATGAAGTGTAGCATTTTTCATGAATTTAATAATTTTGTCTTTTTTAAGCCTATTAGCTTACAAGAACATGTTTGTTTATAGCTTAAGCAAAGGACATTAATCTAGACATCCACCCTTGTAAAAACAAGGGAAATTATCATCTTAATTATACATATAATCAGTACATTTTTACACCCACTCCAGCAACCCGAAATCACAGTATTATATTAACTTAAACTTGCTTCTGTACAGCCTTTCTTCTCTTGTTATACTGTAAAGCCTGTTTTTCTTGCAACTAAAAAAGGCAGTTGTTTAATATCTGTAACACATACAGTAGTCACTGAAAAGATCCAACATGCACACTTATAAAGCTGATGTATACTATGTCATGAACTTTGTCATGAAATGTGTTTTGCAAATACTAACAAGAATAAAAATAGTTTTACTTAAGTTACTGCTTTTTTTTTCTTTTTAGTGCCCTTCTAAAAGAAAGGTGACCTAATATGGGGTGTATGCTTTACAGTCCACTCACAAGTTTAACCACGTCAACAAAAGTTCAGTCATTTGCAAAGCAGTATTTCACAAATGTGATTGATGCTTTATAGTCTCCCATTATTCACTAACTTCAGTGTTGCTGTTCTTCTTCCTGATCATCTCCATCTCCCAACACTTGACTCTGGCCCATGTCCAATGTACTCCTGATTCTTCTAGTCAACCCTGGTGCTTTTTTTCTTTCAAGCATTTTCCTTTGGAACATTGGAAAAGGTTTCACTGGCAGACCCCCACCATCTGCTTGCTGGTTTATCTTTTGTTGGATAAACCTTTTATTTCCTTCTTAGCCTGTTCTGCATCAAAAATGTCTTTGATCCTCAAGGAAAATTCTGTGAACATAGTTGGATACAGCAGGTTGAATCTCACACCTTCCTGTTGACATTCCCTGATTGCTGGGATAAATTTGTTTCTCTTCTGCATGGTGTACAGTGAATAATCACTTTCTCCAAATACTCTGTTGTATTCAATTGTCAGTACTTTTCCCTTTTGCCACAGTTTTGTCAGGATCAACTCTTTCTGCTGGTATGGTTGCATTTTTAGTAATGTAGGTCTTTGCTGCTTTCCCATGGCCATATTTGGAACTTATGCTCAGTGTGTCCTTTCAGTTAGCAAATCCTGCTGTGGAGCACCAGTCCAGTTGTTTATTTATGCTTTCTTAAAATTAATAGTCTCATTTCTTCCAGTTTCTGTAGTATAGCAAAATATGTCATGTTTTCTCTGCCCACTCTTTCATCTAACTCTATTTTTTGAAACTGCTCTTCTTGAGAATGCTTATACTCAGCTAGTGCTTTGTTCACCTCAACCTGTGAGTTTTGCAGTTTTATCAGTTTGAATGGAGACCTAATTAAAGCCTCTTCCATTTTTTCCCACCCTTTTGATATGCGAGTTGATTTATTCTTTCAATATTTCATTTATTTTAATGGCATCTGTGAACATTTGACTTATTTTTTACTGTAAATTAGTAGACACTATTATCTCGAATCAGAGCTGAAGCTTGAGCTGCTTTTTGCTGAACAGCTGCAGGATACTTCCCAGCCACTGATTCTGTTCACCTTTTCTGGTTGAATTTCTTTCAGGTTCTCTAGATTTCTTTTTGTCTGCATCCAGACAATGTACTTGTCAATAATTGAATTTTACTCAAGCTTACAACTTCAATGGTCCTTTTTTCTCTGCTTCTGATGTTCTTCGTTCCACATTGCTGCAGTCCTTACTATTGGGTAGTCCGCTGTCCAGTCGGCCCGAATACCAGAGTATAAGGCTGACGTCGGTCAGGGCGCATTAGACTGACGTCAGTACGTCAGGGTACTAATGCGCATGACCGACGTCATATCCTCAGTCTTTTTTGCCGCATGGTCCGATGCAGAAGCAGTTTTGCGAGTGCAGGTTGGCGTTCTGAAATATTTCCGAAGCCGGAGTTTCAGACCGAATCAGAGTTGGCTAAGTACCCCGTTGGGGAACATTTTGTTTTTTTCTTGCCTCAGTATTTAACCGGATGTCAGAAAAAGTGAATAACTGTATTTCTTGTGGGAAACAGATACCTCATAGGGATTACCATACCTTGTGTATACCTTGTTTAGGGCCTGAGCACGACGTTGTTGGATGCCGCTCTTGTGCTAGGTTTAACAAGCGCACTATTAAGAGACGGTTAGACTGTGCCAGGTTAGTGTTTGGGAAGCGTTGCAATTATAAAATGCCGTCGGATGCTCCGACGCCCGCTTCGTCCAAGAAGCGCAAGGACAAAACAGCGAAGCCTAGGGTTGATGAACCGGCAGTCCCGGACGTCGGTTCTTTAGAAGGCTCAGTGGAGCCAGAGGTTTTGCCAGGAGTTTCTTTGGAGTCTCAGGCAGAGACTTTACTGTTACAGGATGTGCCTTCTCAGGAGGTAGGCCAGGCTGAGGGGGCTTCTCAGGTAACTGTTCTTCCCTCTCTTCCCAAGGTAGTTAGAGCCTCTCCTTCTGTTGCCAAAACTTCTTTGAGAGGTAGGCCTAGTTCAGCTTCAGTGGGGGCTTCTCCTAGCATTTCAGGTTCTGTGCCTAAGAAACATATGCTTAAAATGGCAGAAGATTTGATTACTATGATTAGAGGTTCTATGCCCCTCCTGATAAGAGGCCTAGGGTGGAACCGAGTTTGATAGTTTTGAACAGTGTTCAGAGGCTTCTGAGTCTTCTGCGGAAGATTTGCAGGAGTATCCTCCTTATTCTGATTCTGATGTGGATGATTCCACTCCTACAGCTTCTCCTCCTGAGGATTTCTCATTTTCAGAGACTCTGCATTCCATGAGGGAGCACTTTAAATGGGAAGGTCAGGATTACTCTGATTCCAGGAAAAGGCTTAGGGAATTCTTGTTTTGCCCCAGCATAGGCCCTTAGCTATACCTCCTGTGTTGAATGTGGTGGAAGATGTTTTGCAGAGGCTTCCTGAACCCTGATTCTTTGCCTCCTGCTCCTGTTAAACCTGATAGGTACTATAGGGTGCCTGAAGCTCATAAGTATCTTTTAAGAGTCCTAGGGCAGACCCGGAAACTGTTTCTCAGGGACCTAAAGGTGTTAAGGCCTCTGTGGTTAAAAACCCTGTTCCCACTGATAAAGAGGCAAGGGCTTTGGATAGATGGGGAAAGAAAGTGTATACTTCTTCCACTTTAGCCATGAGGGCGTTGAATTGTCAGTTTCACATGCTTAAATATCAAAATTATCTCCTTTCACAACTGAAATCTAAGGTGGATGCTTTGGCGGAAGGTATTGAGTGTAAAGAGTTGCTGGATTTAGTTCATGTGTCTGAACAAGTGGGTAAGCATTCCTTGCAATGTGGTTTTGATGCTGTACAGGCCTCCTCGAGGGTGGCTGCCACTAGTTCTGTTCTTCGCAGGCATGCCTGGTTGAGGGATCAGAATTTAGCTGAGCATGTTAAGACAAGGATTTTGGATGCTCCTTTACAGTCGGATGTGTTGTTTGGTTCGCCTGTGGAAGCAGTTTTAAAGAAAATGGAGAACAAAGCTAAGTCTATGCAAACTGTTAAAGATTTTTGCAGGTGCAGCCACCAAGTTTAGTAGAAATTGGCCTACTAAGGGATGGACATATCCTGCTTATGATTCCCAGTCTAGGGGTAGGTCTAGACGTGGTAGGGGCAGAGCTCAAGGTTCTTTTAGGCCTAGAACAGGAGTTCACCTGCTCAGACTTCTGGTGAGGGCAGGGTCAGTCCTTTCGTAAACAGACCCAATGACCTGCCTTTTCAGCTGCCAGTAGATTCTCGTCTGGCAGCTCCTTTGGGAGGAAGACTGTCTCTTTCAAGGAAAATTGGGATTTAATTACTCAAGACAGATGGGTGTTGGATATCATTCACCACGGTTACAGGTTTTATTTCCATACATTGCCCCTTTCAAAGGCATGCCAGACGTTCCTCCTCCACAAAGGAAAGAGGCTCACAAGCAAATTTCTCAGTTACTCCAAATAGGGGCCATTCAGCCAGTCCCTGTATCAGAAAGGGCCTAGGATTTTATTCTCGCCTGTTCCTAGTACCAAAGAAGGGGAACACGTGGAGACCAATTTTGGATTTGTCTATCCTCAACACTTATCTGGACATTCCCAAGTTCAAGATGTTGACGTTACAACAGCTTTTACCTCTGCTGGGCAAAGATCACTGGATGGTAACTTTAGATCTCAAGGAAGCTTACCTTCATGTGCCTATAACACTAAGTTGCAGGAAGTATCTGCGTTTTCGAGCTGGAAATTCTCATTATCAGTTCTCTGCATTGCCCTTTGGCTTATCTACTGCGCCCAGAGTATTCACAAAGGTTCTGGCTCCAGTGATAGCTTACTTCAGGCTAAAAGGAATTCAAATCTATCCTTACTTGGACGACTGCCTGATTCTGGCTCAAGAAAAGGAAGACCTTCTACAGCATCTGGAATATGTTATAGCAGTGCTAAGATGCCTAGGGTATTCTGTGAACGAAATAAAGTCCAGTCTAGTACCCTCTCAAGACATGTGCTTTCTGGGTGTGAGACTGAATACAGCAGCTCAGATGGCCTTTTTAACCCCGGACAAACAAAAGAGTCTATCACTTTACTTCCATCAACTATCTCATCAGTCCGTGCTGACTGCAAGGACAGTCCTTCAAGCATTAGGGTTCATGGCATCTTGTATTCTGGTGCTTCCCAATGCCAAACTGCATATGAGGACGCTACAATGGTATCTCAAAAATGTATGGACACAGCACTGCCAGGATTTGGACACTGTCATTCAAATAATACCTTGCCTTCAAAAAGAATTTTTGTGGTGGGCTCAGGAATGTCACCTAAACAAGGGACTCTCTGTGGCCCGGCCAGAGGCGAGTCAGATTTTAACGACAGATGCCTCGGACATTGCTTGGGGAGCTCATCTGAATGGAAAGTGGATACAAGACAAGTGGCCTGCCAGACTACAGCATCTACATATCAACATGAAGGAGATGTTAGCAGTCCAGTTTGCATTAATGGCTTTCAAGGAGTTACTTCTTCCAGGGCAGGTGTTGATTCTAACAGACAACACAACTGTCATGTGGTACATCAACAAGCAAGGGGAACACATTCTTATCCTCTATGCAGGCAAGCAATGATTTTATGGGAGACTGCGCTAAGCTTGCAACTAACTCTTCAGGCAAGGTTTCTGCGGAGCACAGAACTCCTTAGCAGATGTGTTAAGCAGACAAATCATGGATCCCCACGGTGGAAACTGGATCTTCATGTATTTCAGAAATTGACAGTGTCATGGGGAACTCCAGACATAGATCTGTTCGCTTCTCCACTAAACCACCAGCTGCCAAAGTTTTGCACAAAGGGGTTTCATCACACAGCTTGGAAAGTGGATGCTCTGTCTTTCAGTTGGAAAAACCTTCATGTGTATGCCTTTCCACCTCTGCCTCTTCTTCCAAAGGTGCTATTAAAAGTCAGACAAGACAAGCCAAGGATGATTTTGATAGCTCCAGATTGGCCTCGGCAACACTGGTACCCACTACTAAGGAGTCTGGTAAGGAAGCCTCCATGGCCTTTACCTTTGATTCCTCATCTGTTATCTCAGAAGGACGGTCATCTGCTCAATGTCAAGCTTCACTCTCTTCATCTAACAGCCTGGCATATTCTGTGTTGAAACACAGCAGGTCTCAACTTCCTCAACAAGTTTTAAATGTGATTATGGAAGCTAGAAGACCTAGTACAAGGAAAGTGTCAGAAAAATGGAAGAGATTTTTATTTTGGAGTACAGCAAAGAATTTGGAGATTTCTGAGCCTAATTTGAGTGTGGCTCTTCAATATCTTACTGAGTTATTGGACAAAGGTTTGTCCTTCTCTTCCATTAAGATTCATGCTGCAGCAATTTCAGCTCACTATGATTGTGACCCACCATTGTTTTCGCATCCTTTGTTCAAGCAGTTTCTTAGAGGGGCAAAGAATATAAGACCCCCGTAGAGCTCCTACTCCTGCTTGGGATCTCAATTTTGTGTTGGAAAAACTTACTCTACAACCTTTTGAGCCTGCGGCTACTGCTGAATTGAAATACTTGTCATGGAAGACTGCTTTTCTGTTGGCTATTACTTCTGCAAGAAGGGTGTCTGAGTTGCAGGCCCTTATGGCAGTAGAGCCCTTTTTGATTTTCCATAAGGATAGGGTATCATTACGTACTAATCCTTCCTTTATGCCTACGGTGGTTTCTAGTGTGGCTTTAAACCAAACTATTCATTTGCCTACTTTTTATGCAGACCCCCAAAATAAAGGGGAAAAGATTTTGCACACTTTAGATGTACACAGGCAATTGCGTTATTATTTAAACAGGACTAAGGATTTTAGGCAGTCTCAGCAGTTGTTTGTTTCTTTTGCTTTGAGTTCGCAGGGCAAGCCTGTGTCAAAACAAACTATTTCTAGGTGGATTGGGTTTTGCATTGCATTTTGTTATTCCCATCATGGCAAGGAGATTCCAGCTGGGATTAGGCCTCATTCCACTAGGGCTACTGCCACTTCAACAGCATTTCTAAGGGGTGGCAACTAAGGATATTTTGGAGGCAGCTACTTGGAGTTCAGTGCATACTTTCTCTAAGCATTATCACCTTCCTATCTACTCTAAGTCTAGGGCTGGTTTTGCCACAGCTGTTTTGCAAGGCATGTTGTCAGCTCCTACTTCTTTATGATTTGCCAGCCTCCCTTACCTCTGCTTTGGGATTCTACCCAATAGTAAGGACTGCAGCAATGTGGAACGAAGAACATAGTACAGTTTTGTACCTACCATAAATGTAGATGTTAGGATCCACATTGCTGCAGTCAATTTACCCTCCCTCCTTCCCCTCTGTGTTTAGGGGTGGTTGTGTAGGTGAGGTTATATGCTGATATTTTTGTATATATCTTTTTGTATATATTGTACATATGTTTGGTGCAGGTATTTTGGGCCTTGTCTTTTTAGGGTCTTCTGACATCTGGGGCAAGAAAAGACTGAGGATATGACGTCGGTCATGCGCATTAGTACCCTGACGTACTGACGTCAGTCTAATGCGCCCTGACCGACGTCAGCCTTATACTCTGGTATTCGGGCCGACTGGACAGGGGACTACCCAATAGTAAGGACTGCAGCAATGTGGATCCTCGAACATCTACATTTATGGTAGGTACAAAACTGTACTTTTTCATTGGGAGAACTGAAAATAAGCTATGGCTAAGAGTACAGCTATCTCCTTTTTCACTGGCAGTGTTTCTGTTTTCTTCACTGAGCTTGCTTCTTGATGTATTAATTTTACCAACTCCTTCAGACTCCTTTCCAGTCTTCATTACTTGATTCTCCGCTGAATCTATGGAGCATTTACCTGTCTCAGCAGTTCTTCCTCTTCCTGTCTCAAGAAGAAAGTAGTGAGGGAGTCTTTAAGTGTCAGGCTGGCTCCAGTTGTGTCTCGGCAACTGATTGGTGATGATGCTGTATCCAGTTTTGATTCCTCAGGCTGCTCATCTTTTTCTCCAGTGCCCCTGGTATAACACCTGCAGCCATTAAGGACTAGCAGATATACAGGTCCTCTGTAAGAGTAGAGATTCCCTCCATGGGCCAGTTAGAACCAGTCTTATATGTTTACAGGGAAGTAGCAAGTGCTTTACGTTATCAATGGGATAAGGAGCCTGTTTTTTGGGAGTGTGTGCCTCCTTTGGGTTGGTCCTTTTTCAGGGCATCTCCCAAAAGAGAAAAGAAAAAAAAAAAAAAAATGGCTTCTTTTGTTTTGTATTTCCCTGGGCAGTGATGATTTGCTGGGATGTGCTAGTTAGTTGAATTCTGCTATTTTTTCTGCTGTGTAAAAAGGAAAATTGTTTCTTTACTTGCTGAATTTCAAATTCAGTCAACAGGGCAGGATTAGAGGGCAAGTTCTGCACTTAAGAATTTTCTTTTCAACCTGAAGATTCTGATACTGAAGAAGGTGTTGCTTCAGATTTCCATCCAGAAGGCATTTCCTTTTCTGAAATTTTATCTAAAATGAACTGGCTTTTCAGTGGGGTTAAAATGATAGCCCCATTGCTCAGTAAATATATTATAATTTGTTATATTTGGATAGTTTTCAGTCAGCAACTGTTCCTCCTGTTTGTTCTGCTATAGAGAATGTATTTTCTCTCACAGCTTGCAGTTTTAATCAACAGTCACCCTCCTGCCTATTGGAAGTCTGATAGGTTATACAGAGTACCTCAGACTCACAAGTAGGTTCATAGGTACTTAATAGTCTTCTGATCTGTGAGGATCCTAAACAGCTTAACTTTACATTCCTATGGTAGTTTCTAGCCCTTATATTTTGATCATTTTTTTTTATTTTATTTTATTGTACATTTGTTTATCAGGAAAGTCTGACTGGCCAAGTTGCCCATTTTCAGCAGAGGCACTGAGAGAAAAGCTTCATTTACTTAACAATACTACTTTATAAAAAATGTGGCAGAATGAATTTGCTGTACAGAGGTACTTACATTCTATATTCTAGAATTTACATTCATAATACAATGTTGTTAATACACAGAACTATTGTTAACATTCCATTGCGATTACAATTAGAGGTAGTTAGTAGGATTGTGTAATACATTGGTCAGAGTTCCCGTGTTTACATTAGTGATAGATATGAACAGTTTATTAGGGTAGAATGTGTTATGGCAGTGTCATTATATATACAGTTTAAGATGCAGTGTGATAGGGTAATGACAATGTTTACATATTGGGATAAAGAAAAAGAATGAGCATCTAAAGAGAAGGTGAGTTTGAGTTAGTAGTTTAGCCTGAGTACCTACAGAAGAATAAGTATGAATAGTGTAGCCTGGGTCTGAGCAGGTGCATAGCCAAGAGCTATAAAGTAAAAACTGAACTTGTCGATAGCAAGAAAATACTGAGAAATGGATACAAAATGAATATCCAAACAACAGGATAAAACCGGAACCAACTTTAATGAAACCAAAATGTTCAAATGACTGAGCGCTTTCACCTGTTCAACATGAAGGCTTCATCAGAGTCATTTAAATAAAATGTATCTTTTTATATATTATGATGTCACCATAAATAACCAATCTTGACCCTTATTTAAATCACATTGTTCAAACATCAACCAAAAACATTTAGATTTAAAGTTATAAACACTTCTCCATTTCAAACATTAAAAATTAAGAAACCTGTTTCTGTTTTATCTAAAATGCAAAATGTTCAACCATGACCTTGTGTTTCAATGCACCAGTAAAATACATGTAATGTAAAAATTCAAGAAAATGTATATGTGCATTTATTATCCCTGCCAACATTAAATGACATCAGCTTTTTGTTTTGAAAAAGGGGCCAAAGATATAATGTCATTAACCCGGTGGATTTGTAGAATTTAGCCTCATCTGCCATCTAGCTTCCCAAGCTTCAACTTCAAGTTTCATAAACCCTCCTCTCTCATCAGATATTATTCTATGACAAAGAAAATTTATTTTTTTAAATTGAGACATTTTGTGCTATGTACAAATAATGTATTGTGTTTGTCCTTTTTTTTAATAGCCCTTAAATGTTCAGAAATCCTGCCACAAAGCTTATGTGTAGTTTTTCCCACTTAGTAACTTGGACATGATGTGCAAGTTGCTAAATAAACAAGCATAGTTGTATTACAACAACATTTTTCTGGACACTTCAAAGAATAATCATAACCACTTATTGATACATACGGTCCATCATTTATGTACCTGCAGTATCTACATGCCCCACATTTGTACATCAAAGATTAGTAACTTCCTTTCTTAGTGTTAGAGTGGCTTTCCAAAATGTTTTTAATATTCCTGCCTGTACTTTTTTCCTTGTCCAAGTACACCTGCCAACATTTGTTGACACTAGAAATCAAATGTGCAGACTGATTTTATTTCAAGACCAAAACATCTTGATCATTTGTTTTACTATTCTGTAGAGGGCAACCAGCAATAAGTATGGGCTTAAACAAGGTATCCCTTTTCTTCACAACCTCACGTTTCACATTCAGCAACATCTTCAAGGGGTAACCTCTTTCTCTAAACATCCCGATCAGGATGTATATTTCTTGCAAGAATGTAGTGTTGTCACTTATTAAACGGGAAAGCTTAACCATTTGCCCTTTGACTACACTTTTTCGTTGATGGTGGGGGTGACAACTTTCAAAATGAAGTAAAGTGTTAGAGTAGGTTTCCTTCATATAGATGCTGCTCACTAAACTGTTGCTGTCAGGTTGTTTACTGAGATGAATATCTAAAAAAACTATCTCATTTGCTTCCCAACGGCTAGTAAACTGAAAAAATGTTGTTATTGTGTTTAAATATTTGACAAACCTACTATAAAGTTTTATTTGTGCCATAAAAGGGGATGAAAAGACATAAGTTTTCTCCCATTCTAGGAGCACTAGATTGGCAAAGACAGGGGCATATTTGGCTCCCCATCGCTACTCCTGCTATCTGGTTTAATAACTCTCCTTCAAAAATGAGGTTATTTTTGAGAACCATCTCCATAACTTCAACTAGGAAGTTTATCCTGTCCCCCTTTATTTTATTGCTCTTTATGATACTTTCAAAGAACAGTTCCAAGCCCTCTCTATGAGGAATGACAGAGAACAAATTAACAACATCTATAGTTAAAAAAAGAATAATCTAGACCACCTGCCAATCCCCTTAATCTTTCTAGGCAGTGCCAAGAATCTTTTAACACATAGTCGGCATCCCCCGCCACAGGTTTTGCCCACGTGTCGACCAGGGCCGCCAGGGGTTCAGTCTTTGAACCCCTGTCGGAAACAGTTGGTCTAAACAGTGGGTTTTGCACATTTTTATGTATTTGCTTAAAGTTTGTGGTGTAATAGGCTCCTTGACCGTTGAGTATCTGTATTCTACTTGGCTTATTCTATCCTGGAACAATGCATCAGAAAGAAAAAAAAATATTCACATGTAAGCCCTGTTAACCTCATTCTTACAAACCCTATTATAGGTGGAGGAGTCATTGAGTATCTCATGCATCTTTGAAACATAATCTATTTGTTACATGATTGCCACTCCCTTCACCTTTATCTGGTTTCATAACTGAAGGTTTTGTTTTTGGACAGCTCAAGAAGTGTTTTCCTTTCTTCATTGGATAAATTGTGTACCAGGTTGTTTTTAATCATTGCTATCTCTCTAAACTCCACTTCAACCATTTTTTCAAAAAGTGATATATCTGAATGGTTGGGTGGAATAAACAAACTTTTCCTCCACAAGGCTGCATTCTGCTGATTTGACTAGTTTCACCATGAAAAAACAATCTCAGATTTAATTGCCTTGTGTACATTTTTAAACTAGTCAGAACATCAGCAATGTCAATATTGAAATTTGGGACAAAAGAAATCCCTTTCATGAGCAGGTCAAAATGCACATTTTGTATAGTAATGTCACTAAAGTTATAAATAGTGAAACCTTGGTTCTTTAAAACAACACATAGTGAAAATGAATTGGTTTCACTAATACTGTTCTCTACCAGTATATCAAAAAAAGGTTACCCCTTGAAGATGTTGCTGAATGTGAAACGTGAGGTTGTGAAGAAAAAGGATACCTTGTTTAAGCCCATACTTATTGCTGGTTGCCTTCTACAGAATAGTAAAACAAATCATCAAGATGTTTTGATCTTGAAATAAAATCATCAGTCGGCAAATTTGATTTCTAGTGTCAACAAATGTTAGGAGGTGTGCTTGGACAAGGAAACGAGAAACGTTAGGGGCTAAACCTAAAATTGTCTCTAGCAGAGGCAGGAATATTAAAAACATTTTGGAAAGCCACTCTAACACTAAGAAAGGAAGTTACAAATCTTTGATGTACAAATGTGGGGCATGTAGATACTGCAGGTATATAAATGATGGGCCGTATGTATCAATAAGTGGTTATGATTATTTGAAGTGTCCGGGAAAATGTTGTAATATGACTATGCTTGTTTATTTAGCAACTTGTACATAATGTCCAAGTTACTACCTGGGAAAAACTAGACGTAGGCTTCGTGCCAGGATTTCTGAACATTTAAGAGCAAGTTAGGTAGTTCTAGTCAAGATAGTTGTTTAAAGGACAGACAGTGGTGAGACCTTAAGGTTGAATCAGTAACAAATTTTGCTATTTTGTTATAGTATGTTTCTAGTTTGGCTAGATCAGATTTGTTAAGATTAGTGAGTATAAGGATGCATGGAGAGGTGTGGAGACTAGGTGGGTTCTGGCAAAAATGGCTTTGGTATTGTTGGAAAATTTTTTTTTTTCTACATCTGTGTATAGAGTTCCAAGTTTTTTATGTATTTTTTTTTTATTGTCTGGGCAATATGTAGGTCAGACTTCATGTTTTGATCTATTGTGACACAGAGAAGCTTAGTATGGGGAACTGGTGTTTAAGAGGTATTGTTGCTAGTGGTAATTTTGAACGGAAGGATTGGAGTTTTGGCTTTGGTGGAATGGAATAACATTAGCTAAGTTTTGTTTGGATTATGTATGAGTTGTGTATCCAATAGCCATGACTTGACTGTAAAGGAATCTTGTGTTATATTTAGGAGTTCTGGTAGTGTTGGGGCAGGACAGATTAGAGGCGAGTCTTTCATGTATTGGACCAATGTAGCATGTAGGGTAGCAGTGTGAAGGTTGTTGGTAAATAGGTTGAACAGGAGGGAACCAAGGATAGACCCTTGTGAGACACCTAAAGTAACTGGTAGAAGACAGGATAGTTGATTTTGCCATTGAATGGCTTGTTTGCGAGCCGATAAGTAGTCGTGGAACTATGTGAGTGTGAGGTAGCCAAGTCTGAGATTTGATAATACAGTTAGGAGTTTATTGTGGGATACAGTATCAAAGGCTTTAGAGAGGTCAAGAAAGATGGAGGATACAATGTTGCCTTCATTCCAGTGTTGGTTAATTGTGTTAGAGATGCTCAATAGGACTGTGGTAGTGCTGTGATAAGGGCAAAGTCCATGCTGGCTGTTTCACAAAAGGTTGTTAGATAAGAGGTGGTGTAGTGTTTGTGTGTATGCATAGTTCAAGGATTTTTGATAATGGTGAAAGGATGGCAGTGACCTGGTAATTTGATAGTTTAGCTGAGTTTCCACCTTTGTGTAATGGAACTGTGTGCGCCATTTCCCATAGAGATGGAAATTTAATAGCAGATGGGCAGAACATAGATATGTTGAAATTTTTACATGTTTATTAAAACCACTTTATTGAAACCAACACCAACAGTAGAATTGTAGCGTTAAGCACTTTCATCCATCAGGACATCATCAGAACTAAAAACCAGCCCGATCAATCAATTTAAATAGTAATTAAACACAGTCACATGACTTGTGAACTACTTAATCTAGTGCTAAAACACTTAAAACTATCTAAAAATTCAATATGAAATGTTTAAAATGTTTTGATTGCATCAATATTAAATAAATGATACATAATAAATAAATAGAAGTAAATACATTAACATTCTAAATTTTTCAAATATAAAATAGATGAGGTAGAGCAAGTGTCATTTAACCCAGGCTGCACTAGAGAATTGAGCCTGAGTTGCCATTTTAACTCCCTAACTAATAATTATTCCTCCACAATTCTACCCCCTGTCATCCCTCTTAAGTTGTTTTATAACAAAATACCCAAATCTATGTCCAGGGATTTTTCCAATGTGCTTAGACAATGCATTGGTGTCTTTTTTTTAATTAAAAATGTCTCTTTCGTATTCATATATTCTCTCTCTCAGCCATCTAATAGTTTTACCTATATAGTAGGCAGAACAATGCAAGCAACTGGCAACATAAATAGCTCATCTTGTATTACAATTATATTTGTCCTTAATAACAACCTTTTGTCCATTGAGAAAAAACTGGCAACCTACCAATGCCAGTTGGGCAAGGGAAGGTTTCCCGTTTTAGTTAGAGGGGCCTTCCCCTATTTGCTATTTGCTATTCTAGCGTTTTATTTGTGTGTCAAGTACCCGCTTAAGTTAGAGGGTCTTGACCCTCCTTTTCTGTGTTTTGTGCAACTGTATTGTTGTTTAAAAAAAAAACTTTATATTTTGAACTTTAAACTGCTAGTTTTTTGTCTATTATCGATCTTACTACTTTAGACATGTCCAAAGAGCATAGACCCTCTGGGTTTAAAAAGTGCGCGAGGTGTGGTTATAAGATGTCCATAACGGACGACCACTCCTCGTGCGTTTATTGTTTAGGCGTCATGCACCTACAAGAGTCATGTAGCGTGTGTCATGCCTTTTCATCAAGAGCCCTCCAGGAGAGGAAGAACAAATTAATCCTAAAAGGTTTGATTAAGCCATCCTTCGAGGAGGCTTTATCTTCCTCTTCCTCTCCTTCAAAAAAGAAAAAAGCGTCGGCTCCGACCAGTCTGTCGGAACCAACTGCCAAAAAACCTAGGCAGGCTTCTCCATCGGCTCCACGGACTTCGGAGCCGAGGGCGGAACGGTCTGCCTCGATGCCTCCAGTCTCGACCCCTCTGGTTTTGGAGCCGAGGACTGGGGCATCGAGAGGCCGGTCACCTTCATCGGCTCCACTGGTATTGGCGCCGATAAGGGTTGCGGCTCAGACTCTTCCCCTTCGGCGCCGAAGTCCTCATCGGCACCGAGGGAAATTATTTTAAAATCTCCCTCGGAACCGATAGTAATAGAATCCATTCGGAGCCGGTCCCCTAGTCCTATGGAGCCGATGGAGACATCGGTTCAGACCCGATCGGTGTCATCTAGATCCTCCAAGATGTCTGATTCGGACATCGACAGGGTGCTCCTAAGACTCTTCCAGTCTCCGGTGTTTCAAAAGTTTAGTTTCGGCTCCAGCCCATTCGGCGTCGGAGCCGATGGTCCACCCTGCTTCTTTGGTTCCTCCTCCAACAGCTTCGGCACCGTTGGAGCCGGTGCTGGTGGAACCGATGGAGGTTTTAGGGTCGGGCCCGACCCTTACTCCAACTCCGGCTCTTGAGTCAGAGTTCGGTACGCGGACTTCTTCTGTCGGCCCCGGGGGGGACGCTTCGGGACTGATGTTTTCGGTCCCAAGCCTTCCTCTTGGCGCGTCGGCTGCGGGAGTGCCGTCCACTGTCGTGGCCACGGAGGTGGGACCCTCCCAGGATTCTGGTGGTCCCGCCTTCAGGGCTATGAGGAGTGCGTTAGCCAAATCATCTTTGGCTACCTCCACGGTCTCCCCAGCTCCTTCCCTGCATACCGAGACTGGGTCTTTGGCAGTCCCCCTGTCCTTAGACAGCGGAGCCCCGGGGCCTGAGGTTACCCCCACTGGGGTTTCCCCCCCTCCTGGAGGTCCTTCCGAAGCTTCTTTGGAAGAACCCCCAGGAAAAGATCGTGCAAGAGGAAGCACGTTGACTCCCCTGATGAGTCTCTTACATCAGACACTGATCTCGATGATGCAGAGGGGTCCCCTAAGTCGTCCTCAGATGATGTCCCCTTTGCAGACATCCTGGAAGCCCTTAAACAACGAGGCGGCTGGCAATCCAAACCCCCTTCTGCTGATGAGTTGGTGTTCCTTAAGGCCTTTGGGGCTCAGCCCTCCACCTCCTGGGTGTCTCAGCCCTTCGATGAGCTCTTGGACTTGATCTGTCAAAGGGCGTGGGAACACCCAGACTCTGTGGAACCGGTGCCTGCTCGTCTTAATAAATTCCTCTCAGCACCCCCGGAAAAAGAGTTCCTGACTAAAGGTGTGGCTGTAGATGCTTTGGTGGTGGCATCTGCTACCCAGCAAGATGTAGCAGAGGCTTCGACGTCCGTCATCCTCCTAATAAGGAGTCTAGGAGCATGGATCGGTACGGTAAGCGCACCCTAAGTTCAGCGGCCTTTACATTAAGGTCCTTGAACTATCTCACGCACTTTACCAGATTTCAGAGGGATCTGATTAAAGAACTTTCCGATACCCTCTTGGGTAACCTGCCTGAGGAGCTGGCCCAGACGGTTGGCTCTCAGCTGGCTACACTGTCGTCCATGAGGCTCATTTCTTATGCGGCCGAAGGGGCGAGTAGAGCGGCGGGTACAGGCATTGCTCTACGGAGACAAGCCTGGCTCCGCCTGTGTCATTTTGCGGAGGCCTTTAAATCTTCCTTTGCCGACGCCCCCTTTGATGGGTCCTCCTTGTTTGGACCCAAGGTAAAGGACACATTGACCCGCTGCGAGCAAGAAGGTAAGACTCTGACTGCCGTAGGGGCACGATTTTCCACTCCCTTTCGGCCTTACCCCAAGGCTAAAAGAGGAGGGAAAATGTGGTTCCGTAGATCTCAGAAGTCTTACCCTCACAGCAGGACGATCCCCTTCCAGAGGCAGGGGAGGGGGAAATTCTTCTGGAAGACGCCGTCCCAGAGGCGGCAGAGGCCCTCGCAACACTGGAGACTGCGAGTCCTTTCATGGCTCTTCAGCCTTTCACAGTCCCTGAGGGATTGCCCGACTGTGCAGCTCGAGCCAGTCAGGGTGGATTTCGAAACACCTAAAAGCTTGGGAAGATATCACTCAGGACCGATGGGTGCTTCGAATTATCGCCGGAGGTTACACCATCCCTTTCTCTCACTCTCCACCTCAGTCCAAAAAAATCCCGGACCCGCCACCCAGTCAACAGGAAACTGCAGCCTCAGAAGTTTCAAAGCTGCTGCAAAAAGGAGTCATCCAACCGGTCCCCGCAGACCAGATCAGATTAGGGACTTACTCAAGATTCTTTTTGGTGCCAAAAAAGACCGGGGACTTGAGACCCATTTTGGACCTCAGCATTCTAAACCGTTCAGTCAGAAAGTCCAAGTTCCGAATGGTCACCCTACAAACCATTCTCCCATTGCTGGAGAAAGGAGTTTGGATGTGCTCCATAGATCTCAAGGACGCTTATTACCATATCATGGTACATCAAGCGTCCAGGAGACATCTGCGCTTCAGCCTAGGAGGCAGTCATTTTCAGTTCAGCAGCTGCCTTTGGTCTCACCACAGCCCCCAGGGTGTTCACCAAGTGTTTGGCGGTCGTGACTGCTCACCTGAGAAGTCTAGGATTCCAGGTGTTTCCGTATCTAGACGACTGGCTCCTAACTGCCACCTCCAAGCATCTACTATTGCAGAGCCTACAAGCCACTATATCACTGGGCAGTTCCCTTGGAATCACCTTCAATTGGCCAAAGTCTGTGTTGCTGCCATCTCAACGCATAAGATTCATAGGGGTAGAGATAGACTCAAATCGAATGCGGGTCTATCTACCTACAGACAGGATACAAACCATACAGGCTCAAGTTCGAGCCTTGATTCCCAGATCCAAAGCCCCAGCCAGAATGGTCCTGCAACTATTGGGATCCATGTCCACCACGGTTCTTCTAGTTCCCCTGGCAAGGTTGCACATGAGAATTCTCCAGTGGCTTCTTTCAGCTCAGTGGTCCTTTCAGGAACTCCCTCTCTGTCACCTCATATGGATCACGGAAACCTGCAAACGGGACCTTCGCTGGTGGCTAGTGCCCTCCAATTTGGATCAGGGACGACCCTTTGTTCCACCTCCTCCTGTGGCCACTTTGACCATGGACGCCTCCCAGATGGGGTGGGGGGGGGGGGCATTCCCTGGGCAGGTCAGTCCAAGGCAAATGGCACCCAGAAGAGTCCCTACTTCATATCAACATCTTAGAAATGAGGGCGGTGCTTCTGTCCCTTCAAGCCCTTCACGATTACCTCCCTCAGGGCATGATTGCCGTTCACTCAGACAACATGTCAGTTGTCTGGTACTTGAACAAACAGGGAGGGACCAGATCCTATCCTCTTTGCAGAGAGGCCATGAGGGTTTGGAAATGGGCAGTGTCGACCAAACGCTTTCTAGTGGCTACTCATATCCCGGGCAAGTCCAATGTGATAGCCGACAGACTGAGCAGAACCATCCTCTCTCCTCACGAATGGTCTCTGAACATCACAGTTGCAAATCAAATTTCCAGCAAATGGGGAGTTCCGTGTTGCGACCTCTTCGCGACTCCTCTAAATGCGAAGTGCAAAAAGTTTTTCTCCCTCACCCCGGCACCGGGGAAGAGCCCCATGGGCGCACTAGCCCGTCCTTGGCCCACCGGCTTGCTTTATGTCTTCCCTCCAGTTCCTCTCCTCCCCAGGGTGATCCAAAAGGCATCTTTCTTGGGGAGCAAAATGATCTTAGTTGCTCCTTACTGGCCTCGTCAAATATGGTTTCCCTATCTTCGGAAGTATGCTCTGGAAGGTCCATGGTTCCTGGATCAGATCCCAGACCTTTTGGTTCATCAGTCGGGTCTATTCCACCAGTCCCTACACACCTTAAAATTGACTGCTTGGCTCCTCCTCTTCCGACTATAGTCAGGAATCATACTTTGGATCCAGAAGTTGTATACATCTTATCTTCGGCCCACAAGTCTGCTACAAAGAAATTGTATTCTAGCAAATGGAAAAGATTTGCTATTTGGGCTCAACTCCGGGGCCTGCCATCACTATTCCCGTATCAGAAGTACTAAAATTTTTAACTTCTCTTTTCAATCAAGGCTCTTCTGTCTCTACCATCAAGGTTCAATTGGCAGCTATTTCCAATTTTCACGAATCTATAAACCCACCTTTAATGAGCAACAGATTATGTAAGGCCTTCTTGAAAGGTGCTGCGCTTTTAAGACCTCCGATTTCTCAACCTGCTCCTCCATGGGATCTCGATGTGGTGTTACGCGCCTTAACTTCCTCCCCCTTCGAACCGGCAGCGACATGTGATTTAAAATTTCTATCGTGGAAGACTGCTTTTCTGGTGGCGATTACTTCTGCCAGAAGGGTTTCAGAGCTTCAAGCTTTGTCTGTAAAACCTCCGTACTTGATTTTTCACAAAGACAGAGTATCTCTCAGGCCAAATCCTTCCTTTGTCCCTAAAGTTTGTTCCAGTTTCTGCCTACAACAATCATTAGAACTTCCAGTCTTCTTTCCGAAGCGGAATTCATATTCCACACATTAGATGTCCACAGGCAGTTGCGTTTTTATTTAGATAGGACCAAACAAACAAGGAAAACGGATCAGTTGTTTGTATCCTTTGCAGACAATAAATTGGGCAAAGCTGTTACAAAGGTCACTATTGCCAAATGGATCAGGGACTGTATTACTCAAGCTTATTCTTATTCTAACAAAGAGCTTACGACCTCTGTCAAGGCTCATTCTACAAGGGCTATGGCTACTTCGATAGCATTTCATTCTAAGCTTGCCATTAGTGACATTTGTGCTGCGGCTACATGGTCTTCCCATACACTTTCATTTCTCACTACAAATTGGATGTGGCATCTAGAGGACGAGCTTCATTTGGTTCCACAGTGCTCAGGAGTGTTTTCCAATGAGCCACCCAGGATTTAGGTGCTAGGGACGCTGTCCCATCAGTATTGAATGTAGGCGAGATAGGATCACATAACATCTTTTAGTTATGTACTTACCATAACTTTAGATGTTTGGGATCCATCTCACCACATTCCCAATAACCCACCCTCCTTCCCCTTCCTTGGAGATCAGAGGATATCAGAAGGTCCGAATCCTGTTGTTTCATCTTGAAACATCTAACAATGTTATATAAACAAGTTGTGCATGTGTGCATGAATGCGGACAAACAAGATCTGGGGGATTAGTGGTGGTGCATCCTGGGATAAGAAATAGCTCAGCCAATAAGAGGCCTCGCTCTATAGCATAGCGTGCCGAGTCAGAGCCGAGGGATCGGCTCCGAGCCCATCAGTATTGAATGTAGGCGAGATGGATCCCAAACATCTAAAGTTATGGTAAGTACATAACTAAAAGTTTAGCTACATACACTAAAATAGACGCTATACTCCATGATTGGCCTAATGAATACCTGGGCCTGGACGCAGTACCTTTAGGTAAGCTGTGTAATAAAAAGGGACTTCCTTACGACAGTGGATACATGGTAATCAAAAGGGACATTTCATTATTGACTTAGGTTCCCAGATACCCAACTAAAGGATCAATTTTCAGGGCTGTGTTGTAAATATGCTTGTTACAGGGGAAGTCCTGTTTTTCAAAGACACAAATAAGCACTTCTTGGCAGTTAGCTGGTGTCAAAACTATGGAATAAAACTATTTGTTTGGGACAGGCTCTTTTGGAATCCACTGTGTAGAGTTTTTATAATGCTACCACGTGTGCAGTCCTCTGCAAACTTGGCCATAAAACCTTAACCTTAGCTTTGACCTCTGAGAATTAAATGCCAAAGAAGCGACCAAAGGACTAAACTTTGAGGTGCACCTCTAGTGATATGGCTTTTGGATGAGGTAGAGCTGCCCACTCTAACTTCCTCTGTTCTATACCTCTAAACTGTCCAGATTTTTGCCTGATATTTTTGGTCTATTCCTTATAAAATCTGTGGTTTTCTGGCAGATCAGTGGAATGATCTGAGGATTGAAGTTACTAAATAATGCCACACATTTGAGTTTCAAACTTCATATCCTTCAGAAAAAATCATGCTAAGACAAATTCTGTTTTATCTATCAACTTTCCAAGTTTTTAAGAGCAATATTTAAAAATTGTCCTTATTTTTGGGCCTTAGCCCCCCCCCCCATTTTGTCAGGCTTTGTCCATATTTCTTGTACTAAGACTTTGAGAGGTATGGTGACCCAGACTGCTGTCCAGTGAGTTACACAAGGATTCACATTTAGCTGGGAGAATTTATCTGTAGTACCATGGTGTGGGATGGAGTCAAATGCCTTAGATAGATTCTGGATATGTTGTATGTACTGTTTTGCGTCGTCCTTTGCTTCAGAAGTAGCTGTTTGCGAAATCTGCAGTGACTTCCCTAAACAAAACTGCTTTTGCAAGACAAATTGCTAATGGTAACCCCATTTTGTCTGACAAAGATGGGAAAACTTTTGACAAATTTGGAAAGAAAGTGTACTCTTCTGCCAGTTTAACTTTCAGAATTTTAAACTGCTAGGCTCGTATGTTAGGTTTTACTTTTGTTTTTTGGGAAAATGCAAAAGTTTGTTAACTTTCCCTATTCAGACCTGAAAATTTCTGTGAATGCCTCTTTAGTGTCTACTAATGTAATTAAACATACCTTAAAGTATTCTTATGACACTGCAGATATCATCACCGATGCTGCTGCTTCTGGGTCAGTCTAGAAAAGATTATCTTGTTTATGGTCTCAAAATCTATCTGAAAGTGTTAAACTGAAAGTTTAAATTCTCTCCTGGACAAAGAAAGTTGTGTTTGTCCCTTCTGTAGCTGAAGTGCTTAAGAGGTTTGATTGACGGAAAGCTGATATAAAGGGTAACCCAAATATTTCAGCCTACTTTTTAAAGCAAATAAACATTTTCCTTTCACCTTGGCTCATTTTTGTAAGAATCAATTTAAGCAACAAGGGGCCTGCAAATAGGATTTTTAAAAGCAGTAGCAAGGAGGCTCCGATAAGAAAGGAAAAGCATCTTTAAACCAAGGATGGTCCAAAAAGTCAGAAAAACACTTGGCCTTTTCAGGGCCTCTCCCTCCCACCTTCTGTGGCAAACTCTTCCTCTCTCTGAGTCTTCATCTTCCCAACTAGCAGCATATCGTTGCAGACAGTTGGGTCCTGAAAAATCATTCGACTAGGTTACACTTGGCACTGAGATTCCCTCCAAGAGATACCACCTTGTTCAGTGTTTCCCTGTTTCCTCCACTTCTGGAACAGATGTTAACTCTGGGAGTCGTAGCAGCAGTTTCTACAGACCAAAGGATTTTATTCAAGGATTTTTCTGGTGCCAAAGAGAGAAGGGACTTTGAATGGAGACATCTAGCACAGGTCTTTCAGTCATTTTGCAATGGTTCCAAAGCTCAAAATGTTGTTCTTCAGATCCTGTTGCCCCTGGTTCCTTTACTAGCTTTCATTGGTAAATCTAGATTGCTTACCATCACATTTCCACCAACAAACACTTCAGATCTTTTAATAAGATTTGTATGACTGGCTCACATCATCAGTTCCGTCTTACCTTTTGGACCATCTATGGCTCCAAAGGTTTTTACAAAGTATCTGGCTCCAGTAATTGCTTATTGTAGACTCCAAGGCATTCACATTTTTATAACCTGGATGATTGACTTGTATTTCCAGACTCCCATGTATCAAGAGTCCTTAGAAGGTATTTAGAATCTTCTACTTGGTCTGGATTTTCAACTGAACTTACAGGCATCTTCTGTAATTCTACCTGGCAGAATTGTTTTCTTGGGATCTCTTTTAGATTCTGCCCTGAGAAGAGTTTATCCTCCAGACAAAGCAGAAATGTTCCTAAAGTTCTACCTGAAGTTTTTCACTTAAATCCAAGCATCTGCCAGGGAATTTCTTAATATTTTGGGGGGCATTGCTTCAAGTGATTTTCTCTCAGCCAGACTTTCCATGAGGTAAATTTAATGTTTCATCGTTAGTCTGGAACTCTGCACCTTCACCATTATCTTTTCAGATCCTTATTTTTGGAGTTTATAAGGAGGGAGGTCCTGTGGTGATTAGACCAGTTCTCTCAGAATCCAGGTCTCTCATTCTTTCTTCTTCCACCTCATCAGTCTGTTGCAACATGTGCTTTAGACCTGGCTTGGGAAGAGGTTTCAAAAGGAATGGAATGAACAAGACAGGCAAATGCACACACATGTCAGGGAGATCTTGGCTGTAATAAATGCTTTGAAAGCCCTAAATTATCTCTGATCTTTAGGGCCTTTGCAAGTTTTTACAGACAGTACAACAGTGACGCGGTGCATAAACATATAGGAAGTCCCAGATCTCATCTCCTTTGCAGATTTGCTATGATAGCCTGAGAGGTAGCAGTTTGGCTGTTTGACTTTTCAGGCTACATATATTCTGTCAGAGCAAACATTGCAGCAGGCAACCTAAGCAGGAGCAGGGCAGACCCTCATGAATGGAAACTTCACCCACGGGTCTTCCAAGAATTGATCCAATTGTATGGAACACCTCAAGTAGATCTGTTCTCCTCTCAGAACAGATAACTAAAGAATCTTCTCCCTGTTTTATTGAAAACAGACCTGGAACACAGATGTCTTCTCATTCCCATGGACAGGAATGTTCCTGTATGCCTTTCCACCCTTTTCACTGATATCCAAAGTTCTTGTCAAGATCCAGAAGTACTCGCAAAATATTGTGGTGGTTACCTATGGGTTTTCCCACTTTTTTAATTTCTCCAAATCTTTTGGTTTCTATTACCGTGATGGGAATGGACACCATTCCTAAGTCAAAGTACATTTAAAGTTCATGAAATTAGTATTGTTTCAATCATTGATGTCAGCCAGAAGTGCTCTTCGCAGCACCCGCAGTGTGCCCAGTAATGATTCCTTCAGCTGTTTCTATGGAGTTGCATGTATTGGTAGCATATCTAAATATGGCTGTACATTCTTTTTTAGAAGACCCGTTGCTCCTACTACTATCGGAACTATGTGGGTATCTTCGTCCACGTTGCTCTCGTTTCTGCCTGCAAATCTTGATATTTTATGACTGTGTGTCTCTGTACGCAAAACACTGTAGTCACCGGGTGTGGCAAGATCAATGCTACTTTTGTCTTTTTTTGGACCACTCTATCAGGTTTTCTAGCATCTGTCTTTTGAACTATTGGTAATGGATGATCCAATGTGATGTGTACTTAATCATTTTCTGTGATGCTTTGTGGCTCATGTTTCCACTGTTTTTCAGCCACTAAAATACCATAATGTTTGCACAATCCCCAGTGCAACAGTCTTGCCACATTTTTAATTCCTTTCAGTATACAGTCCTTCTGCCATTAGTTTGTCGCAACCAGCAATGAGGTGTGCAACTGTTTCCAGTTCGGTTTTATAAAACCTACATTGATCTGTTTCTCCCACATGTTCGACAGACTTTCTAAATCAACGTTTATGCAGCCCACTGTCTTGGGCTGCTAGTATTAACCTTTCATCTCTTGGTTTGAATTTGCCTCTCCTTAACCATTCCTGCGTTAGTTCCTGATCAACATGAGGGTCTTCCAGAAGTGTTCTATACTTGCAACCATATTTATGCATTTTCCACATTTCTTGCCTTCTCTTCTGGTCTTTCACCTTATATGCTTTCTTTTGTGTTTGGCACATTCAGTTGCTGCAGATATTTATCTTCTGGTTTGATTTCTCTCCCTGCTTGACGCTGATATGCTTCTCCTAGATTAAACAGAGAAGTCATTTTAGATTTATGTTCCTCATGTTTCAAAACTTACACTACGTTTGGGTCTTGTCAGCAGATGTGTGGAGTCCCACAATTGCAAATCTATGCATGTAATAATTTTCAAGGAAGCCCATCACTCCTTCAGAACAGGAAATATATAATCTTGGTATGCACTGATTTTTATAAATCATTTGGTGAGCATGAAGCATCCTTCTTGTTTTCCTATCTAATCTATCCAACACATTTTGGGGCCAGTCAATCACTCCAAAAGTGTATGTTAGGACAGGAAGAGCAAATTGGTTTATAGCTTGGATTTTATTCCTAGATGTCAGTGCTGTTTTCAGGATTAATTTATTTAAGTCTTCTGAAATATTCCTTACTAAGTTTTATTTGCATTTGTCTGTGTTCTGTTGTTGATTCTTCATCAGTTCCCAAATATTTATACACTCCTTGCTCAAGTTCTTTTGCATCACATCCTTGTCCCAAACTGATGTTTTCTGGTGTTGCAGTTTTGCTGCTTTAAAGGTTGCTTTTGCACATTTATCAAGACCAAGTGACATTCTTATATCATCTGAAAATGTTTTGACAATTTGCAGTTGTGCTTTCAGCTCCTCATCTGATGAGCTGTACAGTTTTAAATCATCGACAAAGAGAAGATGAGAAATCTTTGCACTTTGTTGTTTTCTAGGTGTCAAATGATACCCATGGCCTAAGCTATTAAGTAGACAGCTTAATGGGTTAAGGTCAAGGCATAATAGCAGTGGTTACAGAGTCATCCTGGAATTATCCCCCTTTGATTTTTTATCCCTGTGATGATGATTTGTCCTTTATCGTGGCTTAATTGCAAAGTGGTCTGCCACTGTTTCATGGTCACTGTAATGTAGTCGATCAGTGTAGGGTGTATCTTATACATTTTAAGAACTCTTTTATCCATGAATGTGAGATATTACCAAATGCTTTTTTGTAGTCAATCCATGACATACTTAGATTCTTCCCCTTTTTACAGTTCTCCGCTATGACTTTATTTTTAACAACAAATGATCCTTTGTTCCATATGACTTTCTTTTATTGCACTTTTGTTCTACTGCCATAATTGAGTTTTCTTCTAAATAACTAAAAAATCTGTCTTCATCAATTCCCATGTACAGTTTATACATCTTTGGAAGACAAGTTATTGGCCTATAATTTTTAGGGTAGCTTGCAGGTTCAGTGTTAAGTAGGAACATTGTTTTTCCTGTTAGCCAGATTGATGTCTGTTCTGGGTGAGCATATAAATAGTTCTTACTCATGGCTAAATCTTCGTGCAAAGATGTTAATACTTTTAGTCAAACGTTAGGTACTGCATCTGTGACTGGGGATTTCCAATCAGAGGCTTTTCTTAACTTTGTTTCAATCTCTCTGGCTGTTCCTTCATCCCATTTCATATCCTGTACCTTTAAATCTCTTAAACTTTCTTTTACTACTTCTGTCCATTTAGCATCATTGTTATGTTCCATAGGATCTTCAAAGATACTTCTCCAAAATGTATCTATTTCTTCTTTTTTTTGGTGGTCTTTCAGTTCCTATTACCTTGCTTCCCAATTCTCTATAAAACCTTTTGGGTCGTCAGTATATTGCTTATTTTGTATTTTCCCTTTATATTTTTCTGCTTATCTTCTTAAGTTTTTCTGCTGTGCTGATATTTTTAGTTTATTTGCGATAGTACATGATAGATCCTGGTCTGTTCTAATACTGCACATTGCTTTTATCACGTCTGTCTTTCTTAGTATTTTTTGTTGATCTGTTCCCTCTTCTATATTCCTGTAACAGTGACACTTCTTGTCTTAATTGCTTTATAGTTTTCTCTATTTAATACTTACATGATGGTGTTTGAATTCTCCCCTTCCTTTCCCTCACTAGCCTGTGTTCTTTCTGGTAGAACTTTATCAGTTATTACTTTAGCTGCACAGTAATATATCCTGTTTACTTCTGTTATATCACATGGATCTCTATGGACGGTCCTAATTACTATGTTCATTTGTTTTATCAAACTTCTGACTTTTTTGTTTTATTGATCTTCTGCAGTTTTTTTCTTTCATTGATCTTAATACGTCTATTAAATTTTATTTTATATTTATTTTACATTTGTTTACTGGGAGAGTCCGACTGGGCATAAAACCCTTTTTCAGCGGAGGCTCGGGGAGAAAAGCTCCATTGTTAGTAAACTATTTTTTTAGTAGAAAGAAAATTGTATAATACAATAAAGAAAAAAATAGTAACAGACATTCATAACGGTAAAAAGACTAGAACAGAATAAATTGGTCAAGTGGGAGACAAGATCAGTAATCTTGTATAACAATGCTTCTAGAAGGCCGTTCTTACAGTAGCTGCAGGTAGTGACATTGTATACAGTAAGAGTGCAATTACGATACTTAGTCTTATAGCAAACTGAAGACTTAAAATCTGGCAGATATTAACAGTGAGAAAGAAAAAAAACAACAAATCAAGCAACTCTTCTCTTAACTAATTTTCTTCTAAGCTGGGGGCACATTTTTTGTTTTCCATTTCCTGCGGACATTCTGTAGAAAGTTCTGTAGCATCTTCCTGTAGCTCATTCTCTTCAGTTTCATCCTGGGCCATCCGTTGCTCTGTCATATGGGAACTCACTTTCCTATCACTCTTCAGCATTGACTGCATCAGAGTTTCCACAGATTCCCATTCCTTCCCTTGCTGTCCAGTTTCGAGTGAACATTTATACTAGCTTCCTGTAGAAGGCTCCAAAATATCTTTATATGGCACCTGACCAATTGCTTCCCATTCCACTGGTTTCCTCTTTATTTGCATATCCATTGCTGTATCCTGTTTTGCTTTCTGAGTTAGATTTTCTACATTGCATCTTTCATTTCACAGGTACTCCATAACCTCAGTTTCTATTTCTTTAACTTCTCCATTACTAATCTCCTTTTCTACTTTTCCTCTTTGTCTTCTTATTTTTTGTATTGTAAAGTTTTCCATGTCCAGATTCATTTGCCTGTATTTCTCTCCAAATGTCTTTGGTGCTGCCCTGTTTGTATTGGTTAGTTTTGCTTTCTCCTTTGCATAAATATTACACCAAGTGGTGCTGCGGTAGCGTTGTCACCTCACAGTTAGACGTTGCCCGTTCGATTCTCAGTTAGAGAGCGTCTTCTGTGTGACGACATGCATGAATGGGCATTCCTTCATTGAAGGTTGTGCGTTAGGCCCGGCAAGCCAGCACGTAAAACTCTACTGCCAATCATTAGCGGACCGGAGTTCCGCTGTGGCGACCCCTAACCGGAAAAAGCCGAAAGACACAAATTAAATCTTTTTCTTTCCCATGTCCATATTTCTTCTTCAGATGTCTCAAGATCTTCCTGCTTCTCCTGTGATGTAACCTGTGTTAGACATTCTATACCAAATCCTTCACTTCACAGGCACTCCATAACTTCAACTTCTATTTTTTTTTAATTTCTTCTTTACTAATCTTCTTTTCTACATTCCTTCTTTGTGATATTTTTTTTATTGTGAAATTCTCCATATCTGGATGCCTTTGCCTGTATTTCACTTCAAATATCTTTGGGACTGCCTTCTTTATATTGATTAATTTGTCTTTCTCCTTTGCATAAATATCGCACCATATAAAATCTCTCTCTGTCTTTCCTATGTCCATATTTCTTTTTTATACTTTCCAAAAATCTGTAGGTTTTGTTTATATTTTTGCACTAACTCATATGCTTCTTTTTCCAAACAGATCAAAATTTCTTGATCTGTATACTGTTTTTCACAAGTCTGTTCTGTTAATGAATACAGTTTTTTTTATTTGAAGCTTCTGACAGTTTTTCTTGTGGAAGTATTTTTCTTTCCTCTAATATCTCTTTATTGTTTTGTATATCTTGTGTCTGGAAAGTCTGGGCTTTTTGCACAATAGTAACAATACATAATTTCTTTCGTATCCTCAATAATCCACTTTATCGTCTTTATGGCTCTTCTTTGGCTTATCAGTTTTTGTGATTTTTGTGGACTACTATTTCCTTCTACAACAGGGGGGGCATCCCACAGAATGGAGTTACTTATTGATAACAAAGGTTGTCTGATGCACCTCAACCTGAAAAACCTTCAGTTGACTACCTGGATGATAGAATCATAATACCTTAGGCACCTTTTTCTGAGGACTTGCTAAAAAAAACTGCTACTAGAAATCATGCATGTTTAAATGGAAAGGGTTTTTTAATTGGTGCTAGGACCTTCTTATGGCCCATCTGCCTCTGGTGCTTGATAATATATCTGAGTTACTGTCCTCTGGCCTCCTCTATCAAGGTTCATTTGTCTGCCCTTGGATTTGCCCCCTTTTTAATCTTGCATAGGTCGAGCAGTTTTTTTTTTAAGGGGTTTTACATATCTGGCCAGTTAGAAAGCAAGTAGTTTCTCCTCATGATCTTAACTTTGTGCTTGAAAACCTATTCTTTATCCATTTGAACCAGTCCATTAGACCGAGTTGAGGTTCTTAACATGAAGACTATTTCGGTTATTGCTCTGACTTCAGTGAGGAGAGTTGAGATCTTATGAAGTGTCAACCCTACCTCATTTTTTTTTAATACAAGGACAGGTTTTAGTTAAGAACTCCCCCTTTTATGCCTAAAGTTGTTTCAGTCTATTAATCTCCCTGTCTTTTTTCCTGATCCCCAAAACAAGGGAGAAAAAAATCTTCATTCTCTGGATATCCACAGGGAGCTCATATGCTGCAGAGACAAAACTCAAGCCTTCAGGAAAGCTGATCAACTGATGTTCTTCATTCCACATTGCTGCAGTCCTAACTATTGGGTAGTCCGCTGTCCAGTCGGCCCGAATACCAAAGTATATGGCTGGCGTCGGTCACGGCGCATTAGACTGACGTCAGTACGTCAGGGTACTAATGCGCATGACCGACGTCATATCCTCAGTCTTTTTTGCCGCATGGTCCGATGCAGAAGCAATTTTGCGAGTGCAGGTTGGCGTTCTGAAAGTTTCTGAAGTCAGAGTTTCAGACCGAATCAAAGTTGGCTAAGTACCCGTTGGGAATATTTTGGTTTTTTCTTGCCTCAGTATTTAACCGGATGTCAGAAAAAGTGAATAACTGTATTTCTTGTGGGAAACAGATACCTCATAGGGATTACCATACTTTGTGTATACCTTGTTTAGGGCCTGAGCACGACGTTGTTGGATGCCGCTCTTGTGCTAGATTTAACAAACGCACTATTAAGAGAAGGTTAGACTGTGCCAGGTTAGTGTTTGGGAAGCGTTGTAATTATAAAATGCCGTCGGATGCTTCGACGCCCGCTTCAGCCAAAAAGCGCAAGGACAAAGCAGCGAAGCCTAGAGGGGAAGAACCGATAGTCCCGGACGTCGGTTCTTTAGAGGGCTCAGTGGAGCCGGAGGTTCTGCCAGGAGTTTCTTTGGAGTCTCAGGGAGAAACTTTATTGTTGCAGGATGTGTCCTCTCAGGAAGTAGGCCAGGCTGAAGGGGCTTCTCAGGTGGCTGTTCTTGCCTCTCTTCCTAAGGTGGTTAGGGCCTCGCCTTCTGTTGCCAAGGCTTCTTTAAGAGGCAGGCCTACTTTAGCTTCAGTGCGGGTTCCTCCGAGTGTTTCAGGATCTTTGCCTAAGAAGCATATGCTAAAAATGGCAGAGGATTTGATTACTATGATTAGAGGTTCTATGCCCCCTCCTGATAAGAGGCCTAGGGTGGAACCTGAGTTTGAGAGTTTTGAGCAATGTTCGGAGGCTTCTGAGTCTTCTGCTGAAGACTTGCAGGAGTATCCTCCTTATTCTGATTCTGATGTGGATGATTCTACTCCTTCAGCTTCGCCTCCTGAGGATTTTTCTTTTCAGAGACTCTGCATTCCATGAGGGAGCATTTTAAATGGGAAGGTCAAGATTTCTCTGATTCCAGGAAGAGGCTTAGAGAATTCTTGTTTTACCCCAGCATAGGCCTTTAGCTATACCTCCTGTTCTGAATGTGGTAGAAGATGTTTTGCAGAGGCTTCACTAAATCCTGATTCTTTGCCTCCTGCCCCAGTTAAACCGGATAGGTACTATAGGGTGCCTGACGCCCATAAGTATATTTTTAAGAGTCCTAGGGCGGACCCAGAAACTGTCTCTCAGGGGCCTAAAGGTGTGAAGGCTTCTGTGGTTAAAAATCCTGTTCCTCCTGATAAAGAGGCAAGGGCTTTGGATAGATGGGGAAAGAAAGTGTACACTTCTTCCACTTTAGCCATGAGGGCGTTGAATTGTCAGTTTCATATGTTAAAATATCAGAATTATCTCCTTTCACAATTGAAGTCTAAGGTGGATGCTCTGGCTGAAGGTATTGAGTGTAAAGAGCTGCAGGATTTAGTTCATGTTTCTGAACAAGTGGGAAAGCATTCTTTGCAGTGTGGTTTTGATGCTGTGCAGGCCTCCTCGAGGGTGGCCGCCACTGGTTCTGTTCTTCGTAGGCACGCCTGGTTGAGAGATCAGAACTTAGCTGAGCATGTTAAGACAAGGATTTTGGATGCTCCTTTACAGTCTGATGTGTTGTTTGGTTCGCCTGTGGAAGCAGTTTTAAAGAAGATGGTGGACAAGGCTAAGTCTATGCAAACTGTTAAGGATTTTTTGCAGGTGCAGCCTCCGAAGTTTAGTAGAAATTGGCCTACTAAGGGGTGGACTTATCCTGCTTATGATTCCCAGTCTAGGGGTAGGTCTAGACGTGGTAGGGGCAGAGCTCAAGGTTCTTTTAGGCCTAGGACAGGGAGTTCACCTGCTCAGACTTCTGGTGAGGGCAGGGGTCAGTCCTTTCGTAAGCAGACCCAATGACCTGCCTTTTCAGCTGCCAGTACATTCTCGCCTGGCGGCACCTCTAGGAGGAAGGCTGTCTCTTTTCAAAGAAAATTGGAATTTAATTACCCAAGACAAATGGGTTCTGGATATCATTCACCACGGTTACAGGTTTTATTTCCATACCTTGCCTCCTTTCAAAGGCATGCCAGACATTCCTCCTCTACAAAGAACAGAGGCTCACGAGCAAATTTCTCTGTTGCTCCAAATAAGAGCCATTCAGTCAGTTCCTGTGCCAGAAAGGGGCCTAGGATTTTATTCTCGCCTGTTCCTAGTACCAAAGAAGGGGAACACGTGGAGACCAATTTTGGATTTATCTATCCTCAACACTTATCTGGACATTCCAAAGTTCAAAATGTTGACGTTACAACAGCTTTTACCTCTGCTGGGCAAAGATCACTGGATGGTAACTTTAGATCTCAAGGAAGCTTACCTTCATGTGCCTATAAGGCTAAGTTGCAGAAAGTATCTGCGTTTTCGAGCTGGAAATTCTCATTATCAGTTCTCTGCATTGCCCTTTGGCTTATCTACTGCCCAGAGTATTCACAAGGTTCTGGCTCCAGTGATAGCTTACTTCAGGCTAAAAGGAATTCAAATCTATCCTTACTTGGGCGACTGCCTGATTCTGGCTCAAGAAAAGGAAGACCTTCTACAGCATTTGGAATATGTCATAGCAGTGCTAAGATGCCTAGGGTATTCTGTGAGCGAAATAAAGTCCAGTCTAGTACCCTCTCAAGACATGTGCTTTCTGGGTGTGAGACTGAATACAGCAGCCCAGATGGCCTT
The DNA here is from genome assembly GCF_019279795.1 of Protopterus annectens. NCBI lineage: Eukaryota > Metazoa > Chordata > Ceratodontiformes > Protopteridae > Protopterus > Protopterus annectens. The sequence goes on from NC_056739.1 coordinate 1,539,765,877, forward strand.
TTAACCACGTACAAACAAAAGAATCTTTCCAGTTACTTCCATCAATTATCTCTTCAGTCCGGGCTGACTGCAAGGACAGTCCTTCAAGCCTTAGGGTTCATGGCATCTTGTATTCTGGTGCTTCCCAATGCCAAACTGCATATGAGGAAGCTACAATGGTATCTCAAAAATCTATGGACACAGCACTGCCAGGATATGGACACTGTCATTCAAATAATACCTTGCATTCAAAAGGAATTTTTGTGGTGGGCTCAGGAATGTCACCTAAACAAGGGACTCTCTGTGACCCGGCCAGAGGCAAGTCAGATTCTAACGACAGATGCCTCAGACATTGCTTGGGGAGCTCATCTAGATGGAAAGTGGATACAAGACAAGTGGCCTGCCAGACTACAGCATCTACATATCAACATGAAAGAGATGTTAGCAGTCCAGTTTGCATTAATGGCTTTCAAGGAGTTACTTCTTCCAGGGCAGGTGTTGATTCTAACAGACAACACAACTGTCATGTGGTACATCAACAAACAAGGGGAACACATTCTTACCCATTGTGCAGGCAAGCAATGATTTTATGGGAGACTGCGCTCAGCTTGCAACTAACTCTTCAGGCAAGGTTTCTGCGGAGCACAGAACTCCTTAGCAGATGTGTTAAGCAGACAAATCATGGATCCCCACAGTGGAAACTGGATCTTCATGTATTTCAAAATTGACAGTGTCATGGGGAACTCCAGACATAGATCTGTTCGCTTCTCCACTAAACCACCAGCTGCCAAAGTTTTGCACGAAGGGATTTCATCACACAGCTTGGAAAGTGGATGCTCTTTCTTTCAGTTGGAAAAATCTTCATGTGTATGCTTTTCCACCTCTGCCTCTTCTCCCAAAGGTGCTTCTAAAGGTCAGACAAGACAAGCCAAGGATGATTTTAATAGCTCCAGATTGGCCTCGGCAGCACTGGTACCCATTACTGAGGAGTCTGGTAAGGAAGCCTCCATGGCCTTTACCCTTGATTCCACACCTATTGTCTCAGAGGGACGGTCATCTGCTCAATGTCAAGCTTCAAACTCTTCATCTAACTGCCTGGCATATTCTGTTTTGAAAGACAGCAGGTCTCAACTTCCTCAACAAGTTTTAAATGTGATTATGGAAGCCAGAAGACCTAGTACAAGGAAAGTGTACGCAGAAAAATGGAAGAGATTTTTATTTTGGACTGCAGCAAATAATTTGGAGATTTCGGAGCCTAATTTGAGTGTGGCTCTTCAATATCTTACTGAGTTATTGGACAAAGGTTTGTCTTTCTCTTCCATTAAGATTCATGCTGCAGCAATTTCAGCTCACTATGATTGTGACCCACCATTGTTTTCACATCCTTTGTTCAAGCAATTTCTTAGAGGGGCAAAGAATATAAGACCCCCACGTAGAGCTCCTACTCCTGCTTGGGATCTCAATTTTGTGTTGGAGAAACTTACTCTACAACCTTTTGAGCCTCGGCTACTGCTGAACTGAAATACTTGTCATGGAAGACTGCTTTTTGTTGGCCATTACTTCTGCAAGAAGGGTTTCTGAGTTACAGGCCCTTATGGCGGTTGAGCCTTTTTGATTTTTCATAAGGATAGGGTATCATTACGCACTAATCCTTCCTTTATGCCTAAGGTGGTTTCTAGTGTGGCTTTAAACCAAACTATTCATTTGCCTACTTTCTATGCAGATCCCCAAAATAAAGGGGAAAAGATTTTGCACACTTTAGATGTACACAGGCAATTGCGTTATTATTTAAGCAGGACTAAGGATTTTAGGCAGTCTCAGCAGTTGTTTGTTCCTTTTGCTTTGAGTTCGCAGGGCAAGCCTGTGTCAAAACAAACTATTTCTAGGTGGATTGGGTTTTGCATTGCATTTTGTTATTCCCATCATGGCAAAGAGATTCCAGCTGGGATTAGGCCTCATTCCACTAGGGCTACTGCCACTTCGACAGCATTTCTAAGGGGGGTGGCAACTAAGGATATTTTGGAGGCAGCTACTTGGAGTTCAGTGCATACTTTCTCTAAGCATTACCACCTTCCTCTCTACTCTAAGTCTAGGGCTGGTTTTGCCACAGCTGTTTTGCAAGGCATGTTATCAGCTCCTGCTTCCTTATGATTTGCCAGCCTCCCTTACCTCTGCTTTGGGATTCTACCCAATAGTTAGGACTGCAGCAATGTGGAATGAAGAACATAGTACAGTTTTGTACCTACCATAAATGTAGATGTTCGAGGATCCACATTGCTGCAGTCAATTTACCCTCCCTCCTTCCCTCTGTGTTTAGGGGTGGTTGTGTAGGTGAGATTATATTCTGGTACCTTTGTATATATTGTATATATTTTTGGTGCAGGTATGTTTGGTGTGTTTTGGTTTTGGCCTTGTCTTTTTAGGGTCTTCTGACATCTGGGGCAAGAAAAGACTGAGGATATGACGTCGGTCATGCGCATTAGTACCCTGACGTACTGTCGTCAGTCTAATGCGCCGTGACCGACGTCAGCCATATACTTTGGTATTCGGGCCGACTGGACAGCGGACTACCCAATAGTTAGGACTGCAGCAATGTGGATCCTCGAACATCTACATTTATGGTAGGTACAAAACTGTACTTTTTCTCTCCTATGAAGGAAAGAGGAAAGGGCAACCAGTGCCAAAGCAGACTGTTTCTACAAAGGGTAGAATCTGGAAGTATTCTAGTAGCAGTAATTTGGTCCTCTGTCCATGCCTTTTTAAAGTAGTGGATTAGTTTTCCAGGGCCAAAATAGGCTTTGCTGGGACCATTCTACAGCAGCTCCTGAATTCTTTATTCCTCCTTTCCATGCTGCTTGTTAAGCTATAGTAATCTACCCATATAGTTTAGGTTACTGCAACAGTGATCTAATGTTGAACATAGTCCAGCTGTGTTAAGTAAACTTACCATAACATCTGATGTCCTAATAGATCAGTGTTGCAGCTGCCGTACATTTCTTCCTTCTCCATTTTTTTGCAGTTTTTCTTATGTTGCCAGGATGCATATGTATATACCTTTACACATGTAGTTTGTTTTTGATAGTTTCCTAGCATTTTTTGTTCAGGGCTGTTGTCTCCCTTTTTGGGGCAAGAAAGTTCTGAGCTCTTTGTGCTGTAAATATTTTTTTATATAGAGTTCTTTGCAAATTCCTGACAGAGCACATTGTGGGTGCCCCTTTTGCAAAGCTGGCCTGTAGCAGTGGGCTAGGACCAATGTAGCTTAGGCTACTGCAACAGTGATCTGTAAGAACATCTAGTGTTGGGGTAAGTTTACTTACACAACTAAGGATCTGTCTGTTCATTTGGTAATGCAGGTAGCTTATCCTTGTCCCCCACCAAAAGGGTGGGGTAGATCGTACAAAATGCCCTTTTTGTTGGAAAGTCAGTGAGGACACAAGCAAACCTTATGGCTGTTTATGTGATGGCCTCTCTGGATGCCCCCCACACACACACAAATTTTTTTTAACATAAAATAATGCCATTCATGTGTTTGCAGTAATGTCTTTCTGTTAAATAATTTGTCTTTGTTATAGTAGTGGAAATCATTTTTAAATATGACTGTGCATGGTCCGATTTAGGAACTTCCTCCACAGTATGAATCAGCTGTACTGTGGAAAGCATCTGAAACAAGAATCCCATGCATCTGTTTGTGCTTGCTAATTATGATGAATATAACATGAGAAATGTATTGACCAGGCTATCTGTGCACTGTTCATTTCATTGGCCCACAGAGAGCTTCAGTTGATGGATAGCACATTGGGAAATTGTTTAGGTATAGGGATGATAGCATCCTAGCTTACTTGGGAGGGGGATGGAAAGTTACATAGTGAATTGAGAATATTCAGCATAATAGACTTTGCACTTTCATTTGAACGCCAAGGTTTGCAATTTTGGAAAGGAAGGCATAATTAGAAGGATTCAATGCATATCAGACTGTGCACCCTATATACTGAATGCACACTCATTATAGGGTGAAGGGGACATAGTACTTGGAAGATGCACCATGTGCAAGCTATTCAGACTGCATTTGAAAGTTGCTATAAGTGTCGGGAGATTTACAGACTACTCCACTGGACAGAATGGCACACTGCTCATTACTTGCATGCCAAATGTTCATTTGATCAAAAACTTGTAATATTTAAACTCAAAATATATAGACCCACACAGTCGTGGGGCTCATCACAAAGGAGGATGAAAGGACATACAGACAGGAGGTGGCAACTCTGATCAGTTGGTGCAAGGGGAACAACCTTGACATGAATGTAAGCAAGACCAGAGAGATTGTGATTGACTTCAGGAAAAGAACAAACCACCCATTGCTCAGAATCAATAGTGAGAGGGTGGAGAGGGTTAACAGTACAAAATTCCTGGGTGTCCACATATCAGAGGATCTCTTGTGGTCGGGAAACACCAGCCAACTGGTCAAGAAAGCACACCAGTCCCTCCACTTTTTAAGAAGGATGAAAAAAGTCAAGCTTCCTCCTCATTCTGTCTACCTTCTACAGAGGTTCACTAGAGAGCATCCTCACCTGCAGCTTCACATTGTGGTTTGGAAGCTGCACAGTTACAGAAAGGAAGGTGCTACAAAGAGTGGTGAGGGTTGCAGAGAAGGTAACAGGTTCTAGTTCTCCACTGATGCAGCATCTTTATTCTGGAAGAAGTATCTGAAAGGCCACCAAAATAATGTAGGACAACATGCATCCTGTGCATGGACTGTTTAAGTATCTGACATCGGGCAGGAGATATCACAGCATCTGCTGCACAACTACAAGAGTCAGTAACCATTTCTACCCTACAGTGATTAGACTTGTGAACTCTGGCGCTAGCCCCAGGGGTCTAGACACATAAGTGACTTGTTATTTATTTGTGCAATATATACTTACATATATTCCAAGCAAGTGCAGTATTCACTTATATCCATAGTATTATTTAACTCACTCAAGTGCAATATTAGACAAATAACTTAGGCATGTCAAAAGTTGTTTTGTTTTTTTAAATAGGGTAATTTAACTCGGGGAAGGTTTTCTTTTTCATATATGAGTGTTGGTAAATGTCTCTGCTCTTTCTTGCATGTATTGGGAGTAGTAGTGTATTTGTTAGTTATGTTTATTCCTTTACCTGTATATGTTGTTTCACTTAACTTTGTAATGTCAAGAATTAAGCTGATGCATGAAATTTTGTTTTAGGACTACACACGTGTCGCCTAATGACAATAAAGTTTACTTTGACTTTGATTGTAACTCAGAATATCTAAACAGAAAGCCTAGATTACAAGGGGGTGGGGCAAGCCCTTTTTGCACCCTCCTGAACAAACCCTGCAACTTATATATTACCAACTTTGGGATACCTTAATAGTAGGCAAAGAGGGTTTGTTTGAATTTCAATATGTTGCTTTACTATATTTTTGACTTTAGATATGAGTTTTTGATTTACTTTGATTATCTCTCACATACACACACACACACACACACACACACACACACACACACACACACACACACACACACACACACACACACACAGCCCATGGCTGTATGTCTATACAATGATGCAACTGCTTTGGGAAGAGTTACTGCTTTAGTAAATTATTACATTTCAGTTATACCTTCTTTATTAATTTCCATCTAGGAAATGCAAAAGTGCTGGCTTTTTCCCCACTTCTCGTGATGCAGAAACAATCCAAAAATGCAGAAACCAAAGGTCCGAGGTACAAACAATAATATGCAGCAAAAAGAAAAGTTCCACAGACCACCAAGGCTAAAACCAATTATAAATTTATTCCAAACGTTAGAACCCGATGTTCTAACATCTCACATTGCTGCAGTCCTTACATATGGGGTAGTCCGCTGTCCTCGGTCGGCCCGAATACCAAAGTATTAGGCTGACGTCGGTCATGGGCGCTCAGAACTGACATCAGAGCGTCAGGGTATAAGAGCGCATGACCGACGTCATATCCTCAGTCTTTTTTGCCGCATGGTCCGATGCAGAAGCAGCGTTCGGCGTTCTGAAATTTTCGTATTCTGAGTTTCAGACCGAATCCAAGTTGGCTAAGTACCCGTTGGGGAATATTTTGTTTTTCTTGCCTCAGTTAATTCCGGATGTCAGAAAAGTGAATAATTGTATTTCTTGTGGGAAACAGATACCGCATAGGGATTATCACTCTCTTTGTATTCCTTGTTTGGGACGAGAGCACAGAAGTCGGGTGTCGCTTTGTGCTAAGTTTAATAAGCGCACCATCAAGCGTGGGTTAGATTGCGCCAGGCTTGTCTTCGTAAGCGTGTAATTATAATATGCCGTTGGATCCTCCGGCGCCTACCGCTAAGAAGCGCAAAGACAAATCTTTAAAACCCAGACAGGATGAGTCGTCGTTCGGACGCTCTTTAGAAACTACGGGGAATCTGTGGATCCGGCCGAGGTTTCAGTTGAGTCTCAGGAGGAGACTTTGATTTTGCAAGATGTGGCCTCTCAGGAGGCAGGTCAGGCTGAGGGGGCCTCTCAGGTTACTGTTCTCCCTTCCTTACCTAAGGGGATTAGGCCTTCTCCTTCTGTTTCTAAGGCTTCTTCCAAAGGCAGGGCTAGTTTACCTTTCCTGGTGTCAGTCCTAGTTCTGCAGGTTCTGTGCCTAAAAGCACATGCTTAAAATGGCAGAAGATTTAATTACTTTGATAAGAGGTTCTATGCCCCCTCCTGATAAGAGGCCCAGAGTGGAGCCAGAGGTGGAGAGTCTGGAACAGGCCTCAGATGATTCAGAGTCTTCGGCTGAAGACATTCAGGATTTTCCTACTTATTCTGATTCTGATGCAGTGGATTCCACTCCTTCTGCTTCTCCTCCAGAAGATTTTTCCTTCTCAGAAACACTTCATTCTATGAGGGAGCATTTTAAATGGGAAGGTCAGGATTTCTCTGATTCACGGAAGAGGCTTAGGGAGTTCTTGTTTTTACCACAACATAGGCCCTTGGCTATACCTCCTGTTTTGGATGTTGTGCAAGATGTTTTCTCTGAGGCTTCCCTTAATCCAGATTCTTTGCCTCCTGCGCCAGTTAAACCGGACAGGTATTACAGAGTACCTGAGGCTCATAAATATCTGTATAAGAGTCCTAGGGCAGACCCAGAAACTATTACCCAGGGACCTAAGGGTGTCAGGGCTTCTGTTGTAAAGAATCCAGTTCCTATAGATAAAGAGGCTAGAGCTTTGGATAGATGGGGTAAAAAGGTGTATACCTCTTCTACTTTAGCAATGAGGGCTTTGAATTGCCAGTTTCATATGTTGAAGTATCAGAATTTCCTCCTTACTCAACTAAAATCTAAAGTAGATGCTTTGGCAGAGGGCATTGAGTGTAAGGAATTACAGGATTTGGTACATGTCTCTGAACAGGTGGGTAAGCATTCTTTGCAGTGTGGTTTTGATGCTTTACAGGCTTCTTCCAGGGTGGCTGCCACTGGTTCGGTTCTTCGCAGGCACGCCTGGCTTAAGGATCAGAATTTGTCAGAGCATGTTAAAACTAGAATTTTGGATGCTCCTTTACAGTCTGAAGTTTTATTTGGTCCCCCTGTGGAGTCGGTCTTGAAAAAGATGGAAGACAAGGCTAAGTCTATGCAGACTGTTAAAGACTTCTTGCAGGTGCAGCCTCCAAAGTTTAGTAGGAATTGGCCTACTAAGGGGTGGCCTAATCCTTCTTCTGATTCTCAGTCTAGAGGTAGATCTAGACGTGGTAGGGGCAGAGCTCAGAGTACTTTCAGGCCTAGAACATGGAGTTCACCTGCACAATCTTCAGGTGAGGGCAGGGGCCAGTCCTCAAACAGGCCCAATGACCTGCATTTTCAGCTGCCAGATTCTTCTTGCCTGGCAGCTCCTTTGGGAGGAAAGTTAGCACTCTTCAAGCAAACTGGCTTTAGTCACCCAGGACAAATGGGTATTGGACATTATAAACCGAGGCTACAAGTTTTATTTCCATACATTGCCTCCTTTCAAAGGTATGCCAGACGTTCCTCCTCAACAAAGGGTAGAGGCTTACAAAGCAGATTTCTTTACTTCTTCAAATGGGAGCCATGCAGCCGGTCCCTCTGTCAGAAGTGGGCCTAGGATTTTATTCTCGCCTGTTTCTAGTACCAAAGAAAGGGAACACGTGGAGACCGATTTTGGATTTATCTATCCTCAACACATTCCTGGACATTCCAAAGTTCAAAATGTTGACGTTGCAACAGCTTTTACCTCTGTTGGGCAAAGATCACTGGATGGTAACTCTGGATCTCAAAGAGGCTTATCTTCATGTTCCTATCAGGCCCAGTTGCAGGAGGTACCTGCGCTGGCTGGGACTTTACATTATCAGTTCTCTGCATTGCCCTTTGGCTTATCTACTGCGCCCAGGGTGTTCACAAAGGTTCTGGCTCCAGTGATAGCCTTCTTCAGGTTGAGAGGAATACAAATTTATCCTTATTTGGACGATTGCCTGATTCTTGCTCAAGACAAGTACGAACTTCTTCATCATCTACAGTATGTGATGGCAGTGTTAAGGTGCCTAGGGTATTCTGTGAACGAAACAAAGTCCAGTCTAGTACCCTCTCAGGAAATGTGCTTTCTGGGTGTGAGACTGAATACAGCTTCCCAGATGGCTTTTGACCCCGGACAAGCAAAGAACCTTACTCTTTACTTCCATCAATTGTCTCTACGGTCCAGGCTGACTGCAAGGACAGTCCTTCAAGCCTTGGGGTTCATGGCATCTTGTATCCTGGTGCTTCCCAATGCCAAACTGCATATGAGGAAGCTCCAATGGTATCTCAAGAACGTATGGACACAACACTGCCAAGATCTGGACACTGTCATTCAAATAATACCTTGCATTCAAAAGGAATTTTGTGGTGGGCTCAGGAATGTCACCTAAACAAGGGACTCTCTGTGACCCGACCAGAGGCGAGTCAGATTCTAACGACAGATGCCTCGGACAAGGCTTGGGGAGCACACCTCAATGGAAAATGGGTTCAAGACACGTGGCCTGCCAGACTTCAACATTTGCATATCAACTTGAAGGAGATGTTAGCAGTCCAATTTGCATTGATGGCTTTCAAAGATTTACTTCACCCAGGGCAAGTGTTGATTCAAACAGACAACACAACTGTCATGTGGTACATCAACAAGCAAGGGGGAACACATTCGTACCCTCTTTGCAGGCAAGCGATGATTTTGTGGGAGACTGCTCTCAGTTTACACCTCAATCTTAACGCAAGGTTTCTACCAGGAGCACAGAACTCCTTAGCAGATGTGTTGAGCAGACAGATAGTGGATCCCCACGAGTGGAAATTGGATCCTCATGTATTTCGAAGGTTGACAGTGTTATGGGGAACTCCAGACATAGATCTGTTCGCTTCTCCACTAAATTTCCAGTTGCCAAAGTTTTGCACAAAAATGTTTTATCCCACAGCTTGGAAGGTGGATGCTCTATCCTTCAGTTGGAGCAATCTTCACGTCTATGCCTTTCCACCTCTGCCTCTCCTCCCAAAGGTACTCTTGAAGGCCAGACAAGACAAGCCATCCATGATTCTGATAGCTCCAGATTGGCCTCGACAGCACTGGTACCCTCTGCTGAGAAGTTTAGTACAGGAGCCTCCATGGCCTTTGCCTTCGATTCCGCACCTTTGTCACAGGAGGGCAATCATTTCCTCAATGTCAGGATTCAGTCCCTGCATCTAACAGCCTGGCATATTCTGTTCTAGACCCTGGAGGGTCTCAGCTTCCACAACAAGTTTTGAATGTTATTTTGGAGGCCAGAAGGCCTAGCACAAGGAAAGTTTACGCTGATAAATGGAGGAGGTTTTTTGTTTGGAGCAAAGCAAAGGACTTTGATGTTTCCAAGCCTGATTTAAGTGTTTCTCTTCAATACCTTACAGATTTATTAGACAAGGGTTTGTCTTTCTCCTCTATAAAGGTTCATGCTGCAGCCATTTCTGCTCACTATGACTGTGACCCTCCTTTGTTCTCTCATCCTTTGTTTAAGCAATTGCTTAGAGGGGCAAAGAACATAAGACCCCCACGTAGAGCTCCTACTCCTGCCTGGGATCTCAATTTTGTGTTGGAAAAACTTACTTTACCTCCTTTTGAGCCTGCAGCTACTGCCGAATTGAAGTTTTTGTCCTGGAAGACTGCTTTTTTGTTGGTCTGCAAGAAGGGTTTCTGAATTACAGGCCCTTATGGCAGTTGAACCCTTCCTAATTTTTCATAAGGATAGGGTATCTTTACGTACTAATCCTACTTTTATGCCTAAGGTGGTTTCTAGTGTGGCCTTGAACCAAACTATTCATTTGCCTACTTTTTATGCAGATCCCCAAAATAAAGGGGAGAAGATTTTGCACACTTTGGATATTCACAGGCAGTTGCGTTATTATTTGAGCAGAACTAAAGGGTTCAGACAGTCTCAGCAGTTGTTTGTTTTTTTTTTTGCCTTGGGTTCTCAGGGAAAGCCTGTTTCTAAACAAACTATTTCTAAGTGGATTGGTTTTTGCATTGCTTTCTGTTATTCCCATCATGGTAAGGAGATTCCCGCTGGAATCAGGCCTCATTCCACTAGGGCTACTGCTACCTCTACAGCCTTTTTAAGGGGGGTGGCTACTAAAGATATTTTGGAAGCAGCTACTTGGAGTTCAGTGCATACTTTTTCTAAACATTACCACCTTCCTCTTTATTCTAAATCTAGGGCTGGATTTGCCACTGCAATATTACAGGGCATTTTGGCAGCTCCTAATGCTTTGTGATTTTACCAACCTCCCTTTACCTCTGCTTTGGGATTCTACCCATATGTAAGGACTGCAGCAATGTGAGATGAAGAACATAGTACAGTTTTGTACCTACCATAAATGTAGATGTTCGAAGATCCACATTGCTGCAGTCTCCTTCCCCTCTATAGTTTGGAATGGTTGTATGGTTTGGGTGGTAGCTGTGATTTGTATATATTCTGTTTTTGGGAAGTATTCTGTTTTTGGCTGTGGGCTTTCTTTTTAGGGCCTTCTGACATCTGGGGCAAGAAAAGACTGATTATATGACGTTGGTCATGCGCTCTTATACCCTGACGCTCTGATGTCAGTTCTGAGCGCCCATGACCGATGTCAGCCTAATACTTTGGTATTCGGGCCGACCGAGGACAGCGGACTACCCCATATGTAAGGACTGCAGCAATGTGGATCTTCGAACATCTACATTTATGGTAGGTACAAAACTGTACTTTTTCAGGCGTTCAACATGGTAAGAAACGCATTAGTATTTAAAGCCCCATAGACCAATCAACATAAAGATACAATAAAGCAATTAAAACAGTTAAACATATGTCTACGCCATTTTAAAATAGGCTTTAAAGGCACCACACCATTCAGTCCTGGATACTTGCTTGCTCCTAACTCTACTAGTTTCACAATATTCTGTATAACCTACCACATCTCCCTCTCTGGGATTATCCTTAATGTGTTATAAGGCCATAAAATTAAAGGAGTGACCCTGACATTCAATAATGTGTTGTGAAAGGGCATTACGAGTATCTTGTAGACGAATAGCAGATAAATGTTTTAAAATTCTGTCTTTGAACATGCAATTCGTCTTATAAAATGAATGACCGCACATACATTTAGCCACATATACTATATTTTTAGTTTGACAGGTAACAGAAACTTTAGGTTTATAAATTATCTTCATAATGGGATGCTTAAAATCAGCATCTCGACAAATAAAACCACAAGCTTTACATTGTGTTCATGGCCATGTACCTAACCTATCAATATGTCTATCCCCCATATCAGTCTTATCACAGAGTATCTGTTTCAAATTTTTATTAGTTTTAAAGACAAAATTTGGGGAATTCCCAACTAAGTCCTTTAAGGAATGATCAGACTGTAATATTCTCCAATTTCCCCTTATAACATCACATGCCTGTCTAATGTCACTACTATATGTAAGATGTAAACTAAGCCCATGTCTATTCCTATTAACTTTCCCCTTACAATTACTAACTGTATTAGATCTATCAAATGGAACATTGACACATACTGCATCTGTTCCACTGAATAAAAAAAAAAAAGAGTGTTGTGATCTATTAGATATACCTTGTGAAGAAAACCAAGGTACTGATGTACCTTCCCGTAGACTGCAGGGCCATACTAACCTCTTTATCTACATCTATAGCTTTATAACCCCTAGATGTTAATCTAGATGTAAAGTCTGCCATTTCATCCCTAAGAACCTCTTAATCAGTACATAACCTTGCCCTTTTATGATGTTCTTAAAGACAAAACCCAGGTGCAAGCTGTCCTTAGCCAATATGCCATTTTTCCAGCATGCTTACCTAAAAATTCTGGTTTTAAATGTCCCATTCATATAGCGTTCAACTTTAACATCTAAAAAATCTATCTCCCTGTAAGAATGCTGCACTGAAAACTTTAAGAAATCAGTAGTATGTTCTAAATATTCTAGAAATTCCTTCAAAGCCTCACGGGTGCCAGCCCACAACAAGAAAACATCATCAACAAAACGTGTATAAAAAATAAGTTTATGTTTCCATTCATGGGCAGTACTAAATATAGCCTTCCCTTCCCACTGTGCGAGAACTAAATTAACGTACGATTGGCACAGGAGGTGCCCATGGGAACCCCCCATTTTTGCCAGAAATGTTGTTTACCATGAATGAATATTATTTTCCAATACAATCTCTAATAAAATAATCTGCATAGTAATTTTCTTATCAAAACGAATTACACACACACACATGTATGTATGTATGTATGTATGTATGTGTATATATATATATATATATATATATATATATATATATATATAGAGAGAGAGAGAGATAGCAGTGTACATTATCTGTCTGTAATGTGTGTGTATATATATATGTATTTATATATCTATATGGTTCCCATTCAGAAGCCTGAAACATCATAGGCCTGAAAATCAAAAGCTTCTGAATGGGAATCTATATATATATATATATATATATATATATATATATATATATATATATATATATATATATATATATATATATATATATATATATATATATATATATATATATATATATATATATATATATATATATATCTATAATATGGAAGCCCTTCATTTGTTCGAACTTTCAAATGTTTGAAAGTCATATGCCCGACACCATATGAGCGAACGTTTGAAAGGCCGACAAATGATAGCAGAAATCCCGCTACAGTGCGGGACTGGGAGATTCCCCTGCACTGTAGTGTGATCTTGGAGTGAGAATATTTAAGTAGTAGGGGGTGTGGGGGGTGCAGGAGGGTTTGCCTCCCTGCATAACACAGTTTTACTGTGTTTACAGGTAGGTAAATAGTGCTGTTTCAGGATGTCTGTGTTTCGGAATGTCGATCATATGGTGCACTTGCGCATTCTACAATGGCTACTATTCACACAGTGGACCTTTCAAGAATTACCTATGGATGACCTTGTTCTGATAACCAACTCATGCAAGAGGGATCTTCAATGGTGGCTGACGTCTGAAATGGTAACCATGGGACGTCCCTTTATTCTCCTGATTCCAGTTGCAACTGTGACCATGACCGCTTCCCTAATCGGGTGGGGGGGCATTATCAAGGACGGACACCCCAAGGCACATGGCAAGAACACGAGGCTCATTTGCATATCAGTGTCCTAGAGATGAGAGTGGTACTCTTAGCGTTGCAGTCCTTTCAAGACTCTCTTCCTCTGGGGACCGTTGCAGTCTAGTCAGTCAATATGTCGGTGATCTGGTATATAAACAAGCAAGGAGGGACCAGGTCTTATCCCCTCTGTCGAGAGGCCCTGAGACTATGGCATTGGGCAGAGTCCACCCAGCATTTTCTGATAGCAACTCACATCCCGGGGAAATCCAGCGTGATAGCGGGCAAACTAAGCAGAGCCATGCTGTTGCCACACGAGTGGTCTCTCAAGAATGAAGTGGCGGAAATGATCTTCCACAGATGGGACCAGTCTTGCTGCAATCTCTTTGCAACTCCCATAAATACCAAATGCAGCAACTACTTTGCCCTAATACCCCCAGTGGGGGAGTCCCTGAAGTATGCACTCATACACGATTGGCCCCCGGGTCTTCTTTATGCTTTTCTGCCTTTCCCTCTAATTCCTAAAGTTCTGCAGAAAGCCAGTGCCTTGGGAAGGACAGTTATCTTAATAGCCCCCTTTTGGCCTCGTCAGATTTGGTTCCCTTTCCTGAAGCCTCATCTTCTGGAAGAGCTCTGGATCCTGGACCCAGAGCCAGATCTTCTGACCCACTTGTCAGGAGCTTTTCACCCTTCTCTACAGTCCATCAAACTAACAGCAAGGCTGCTCCAATTCCAAGAATAGTCAGGTTCCTAAATTTGTCAGTGGAAGCTCAACATATATTACTGTATTCCCATAAGTCCTCGACTAGGAAGCTTTATCTGAGTTAAATGGAGGAGATTTTCTGTCTGGCCCCAGGAAAACAATGTTGACCTGTTCCTTGCTTCGATATCGGATATATTGGAATTTTTGACCAAGTTTTTTAATGAAGGGGCCGCAGCAGCAACTGTTAAGAGTTCAACTGGCTGCTATTTCAAATTTTCATGTTGGTGAACTAGGGGACAGTGTCATGTCTCATACAATGGCGAGGGCCTTTCTAAAATGTGCTATACATTTGAGGCCCCCTGTTAGATCTTCTACTACTCCATGGAATCTAAATCGTGTTCTGTCAAAGATTATTCTTCCTCCATTTGAACCAGAATCTTCCTGCGAATTGAAATTTCTCTCCTGGAAAACTATTTTCCTAGTGGCTATCACCTCTGTGTGCAGAATTTCAGAATTACAGGCCCTGTTGGTAAGGCATCCATATGTGATGTTTCACAAGGATAGAGTTTCACTCAGAACAAACCCCTCTTTTCTACCAAAGGTATGCTCAGAATCCAGCCTTAATCAAACCACGGAATTGCCAGTTTTCTTTCCTAATCATACTAATCGATTGGAGTATATGCTTCACAAACTTGATGTTCACAGACAGCTTCGTTTGTTTAGACAGGACAAAACACCACAGACAATCTGACCAGCTGTTTGTGTCATTCTCAGATTCCAGGAAAGTGGCTGCAGTTTCCAAACCTACCTTATCTAAGTGGCTTTCGGACTGCATTTCCTTTGTTTATAGTTCTGCACACATTCCCTTGGAAAACAAAGTTAGATCTCATTCAATTAGAGCTGTCTCTACTTCTGCAGCTTTTTCAGCCAGGCTACCAATAGATTCTATTTGAGTGGCAGCTACATGGTCTAGGCTACGTACCTTTATTACTCATTACAAAGTAGACAAGACCTCTAGGGACAGGACTTCCTTTGGTTCTGCTGTCCTTAGGCAGGTACTCCCATGAAACACCCAAGATTGTGGTGCTGGGGACGCTACCCATCAGTAAGAATAAAGGCGAGATAGAACAACTTCACATAAAGAAGTTCTGTATTTACCATAACGTTCCATGTGAGTTGTTCCTCTCGCCTTCATTCTTACAACCCACCCTCCTACCCCCAACCTGTGTCTGGAAATTTGAAAGTTGACTCTTCTGTCGGTTTGTTTTTTTCTGAGGAGTTTTTTTCCTTTGACCAGTAAATGGAATTATGGGTATGGTGTTGTTAATCTGTGACTATATTACTAGTTGGCAGCAAACAAGATCTGTGGAAAGTAGAGGAGCATCATGGGATAGGGTTTCGGCTTCTAATTGTTTGGAGACCTCGAGCTTTGCAATTTGGCCCACTCAGAGCCGAGCAATCGGCTCCAAAAACATCAGTAAGAATGAAGGCGAGAGGAACAACTCACATGGAACGTTATGGTAAGTACATAACTTCTTTTTATCTGTTATTAGTCTGCGTATTTTTTAAATGTATTTAAATATTTCAAAGTTTATCTGTTGTTGCAGCCACTTTTCATTTTAATTTTTCATATTTAGAAGTTCACAAAATATATTTTTAGATATATATATGGTGTATGTATAGATATATGTATGTAATATGTGTGTATATACACATCTATATCCATCCATCCATCCATCACCCCTTTTCCCATTTCTGCACATGGGGTTGGGGTGTCCCTTCAACAATGAGAATTGTCTAGAACTAAGGTTTATACTGCCAGGTGGCTAGTCCTGCCATGGTAGTTCATCCGTACTACACACTCACACCTATGGCCAACTTGGAGTGTGTGATCCATCTATGGCATGTCTTTGGAATGTGGAAGGAAACCCACAAAACACCAGGAGTATATATAGACTCCACAGAGAAGGCACCCCAGCTGGAATTCACACCAGGGAACCTGTTGCTGTGAGGTGACAATACTATCCGCTTTGCCACTGTGTTGCCCGTATGTTTATATAGCTATCTATAGATTTGTGTTTGCACACATGCACACACTGTATACACATAAGGCAATGCTACCTATTCTGCTTTTCTCTCTGTTTTGAATGTTATATCTCTCAGCAGACTGAACGTTTGCAGCGCAACAGTTTCTGTGGGGCTTTAATTTTTTTTTTACTTTGTAACCGTAATGAAGAGCTAAATGTAACAGTTACTAATGATGCCAAATAAGGCTGTGAACAGATATGGTTTTGTTAGGCAAATGGCCGAGAAACATTTTCATTCAAGTTGCCTTTTTTGTTTTCTTTAGGTACAGGTCATAAGGTCGATAAAAACAATTGTCAAGCTACTAAGTTCAGGAGATAAAAAGCATTGGCCTCATTTTTGACCAAGAAGTGTGTGAACCCCGTAGAAAAGAAGCCCAAGAAATATCTAGTAGAGGCAGGCAAAGCAGCAAACTAGAAAAAGCTTAATCAGAATAAAGCTAAATCTATGTAAAAGAAGGCATCTTTCCTTTTTGCAGTGGGGAATTTCAGGATCCAATATGAAAGCTAGCTGGCACTTATTCTGTGTCTGCCATAGACAGGGTTTGAATGTTTACTGTTGTCATACTTGGAAAGTTTTTACTGATATGAAATATAAAATCAAATCGAACACTGGAAGAAATGTGATTTTTCTTATGCCAGTAAAAGTAAGGTGTGCAGAATACTTGTGCGACCAGTACTGCTATATGGCACACAAACTTGGGCAGTGAAGGCAGAGCAGGTGAAGTTTGATGTGATGGAGATAACATGCCAGAGGTGGATGATAGGCTGTACACTGTGGGACAGATGAAGAAATGAGGATATAGAGCAGAAGCCAAAGTAGCACCGATTTCAGACAAGGTCAAGAAGAACAGATTACAGTTGTTTGGTTCTGTGTACATGAAAGCAGATTATGATTTCAGAAAGACAGGAAGATGGCAAAGGGACTTGAGGATGTCCAGTCAACAGATGATGGATTATGTGAGAGGATATGTGACAGGCAAGCATGACAGTGAAAGAGGATGGGAGAGTAGCATGAAACTGAGAGGTGGTGACAGTTGAGGAAGACACCCTGTCCCTGCTTGGCTTAAGGAGCAAACTTTGCCAGATCATGTTAAAGCTAAATTACTGGATGCTCCCTTAAACCAAGACCACCTGTTTGGCAACCAAGTAGAGGAAGTACTTAAAAAGATGGAGGAAAAAGCTAAATATATGCAAACTGTTAAAGATTTCCTGCAAGTACATCCTCCCATATTTAGTAGGCACTGGCCTTCTAAGAACTGGTCGTTTCCTGCCTCTTCCAGGCCTTCTCAGTCCAAACCCAGAACCAGCAGACCACCTAGGCCTCAGTCTCAATGTACTCACAGGCCTAAGCAGTGGGGGGCTCCCACTTCCAAAGCTGGAAGTAGTAAGACACCCCCCCATGGTAAACTGTCACAGTGACTTAACTTTAAACCTTCCAAGCCCTGCTCAACTGACTGTTCCTTTAGTGGGAAAGATTGCCCTGCATGCAAAAAACTGGGAGCTCATTACCAAAGACAAATGGGTTTTAAATATAGTTTCCCAAGGATATAGATTCCACTTCCACTCCTTACCAACCCTAAGTGGTTGGCCAGACCTACCCCCAAATCAGTGGGCAGAGACTCAAAAGCAGGTTCTTTCTCTTCTAAGCATCAAGGCTATTCAGCCTGTCCCAGAAGAAGAATGGGGGCAAGGTTTTTACTCAAGACTTTTCCTGGTTCCCAGAAAAGGCAATTCCTGGCGTCCTATCCTGGACCTGTCTATCCTAAACACCTTTTTGGTAATCCCAAAATTCAGAATGCTAGCTCTTCATCATCTGCTTCCCATGCTAGGCAAAAATGCCTGGTTGGCAACACTGAATTTAAAGGAGGCCTACCTGCACATCCCAGTCAGAGAATCTTGCAGAGAATACCTACACTTCAGAGCAGGCTACATGCACGATCAGTTCTCTGCACTGCCCTTTGGCTTATCTACTGCACCCAGGGTATTCACAAAGTACCTAGCTTCAGTCATTGCATTTTGCAGGCTAGGAAATATTCAAATATACCCATATCTGGACGATTGTCTAATTCAGGCAAAAAGCCAGGACATATACTATTAAATCATCTGGCATTTGTAAAGAAACTACTAACTTCTCTGGGGTACACCATATGCGAAAAGAAATTACATCTAGTACCCTGCCAACAAATTGTATTCCTGGGAGCAAGCTTGCATACAACTTCCCAGATGGCCTACCTCACTCCAGAGAAACAAGTTTATTTGACAGCCTACTTCAAACTACTGGCCACAAAGACCCAGCTATCTGCAAGGAAAATACTGCAAGCCCTGGGGTTCATGGTCTCTTGCATTCTGCTAATTCCATATGGAAGACTGCATATGAAGAGACTACAATGGTATCTAAAAAAACTATGGTGTCAACATTGTCAGGACCTAGAATCAATGATTCCTATCATCCCTTGTCTAAAGACAGAATTCCTTTGGTGGGCAGAGGCCTGCCGCCACAACAAGGGACGGCCATTCACTCTACCCCCTGCCACCCAAACCCTAACAACAGACACATCAGACTATGCTTGGGGGGCTCACTTGGCAGGGCAGGGCATTCAGGGCAAATGGAATCAGAGTCAAATGCACCTGCATATCAATCAAAAAGAAATGTTAGCTGTACAGGATGCTGTGACAGCATTCAAGGACCACATTCTTCCAGGACAATTATTGGTAAAGACGGACAACACCACTGTTATGTGGTACATAAACAAGCAGGGGCGAACCCACTCATACCCTCTCTGCAGACTAGCCATGGCTGTGTGGAACACAACCTTGAGCTATCAAGTGCACCTACAGGCTCATTTCCTGCCAGACAAGCTAAATACACTGGCAGACGATCTAGTCAGAAATCTCATGGACCCACACGAGTGGAAACTGGAACCAAAGCTATTCAACATTTTGAGAAACAAATGAGGGAGCCCAGAGATAGACCTGTTTGCCTCCCCTCAGAACTACCAATTGGACAAATTCTGCACAAGGACTCCCCACAGACAAGCTTGGAAAGTGGATGCCCTGTCCTTCACCTGGAAAAACCTATCAGTCTGTGCCTTTCCCCCTCTGCCTCTCCTCTCCAAAGTGCTACTAAAGATCAAACAGGACACACCAAGGACAATGCTGATTGCACTAGACTGGCCACGCCAACACTGGTACTCCCTCTTGTGCAGTTTGTCACTGCTGGAGCCATGGCACCTGCCTCAGACCCCTGCCCTGCTGTCCCAGCAGGAGGGCCAGATTCTACACCCACAGCTTCAAACCCTGAACTATGTGATGGAGATAACATGCCAGAGGTGGATGATAGGCTGTACACTGTGGGACAGATGAAGAAATGAGGATATAGAGCAGAAGTCAAAGTAGCACCGATTTCAGACAAGGTCAAGAAGAACAGATTACACTTGTTTGGTTCTGTGTACATGAAAGCAGATTATGATTTCAGAAAGACAGGAAGATGGCAAAGGGACTTGAGGATGTCCAGTCAACAGATGATGGATTATGTGAGAGGATATGTGACAGGCAAGCATGACAGTGAAAGAGGATGGGAGAGTAGCATGAAACTGAGAGGTGGTGACAGTTGAGGAAGACACCCTTGACCCTGTGTAGTAAAATGGGGGGGAAAAGGGGGCTGACGTCTATAAATGCTATGTGTGTGTCATTTTTGGGGTCTCCTGTTAAATGAAATATGTCAGATTAGGGACCTGGTTTCCTTACCAGTAATGAGTGTTTCCTGCCCTTATATATTAATTTTTATTGCTTTTTTAGATTTGAGATTCAGTGTTGATTTCAGTGGGCTTTATTTTGTTTTATTACTTTTGTGAAATGCTCCTAGTAATAAATATGTTTTGTGAGTAGGCTTTAGTAGGGGATTCATTTTCTTAATGTTACTTTATGTGAGGTAATTTTAGAGAAAGAAGTCTTATTGAGAGTGTAGAAGCAGTATTGTATTGCTTGTTGAATGTCATTATATTTACAGACCATTTTAGACAAAAAAGTGGAGGACAAGTCCTCTGCACCATATTTACTTAATATACTATCCTTCATGGTCATGCAACCATTTGATAGCAGGCATTTTGTTTCAGCAAAATGGTCTATCATTGGAGAGGAATTTAAGAGTTTGTACAGTTACCTTTAGAAGTGGTTTTATGAAGGGTGGGTGGTGTCAAGCATTGCTTATTTATTTTGTGTGCGTTTTTAACATAGTTTTGCATTGAGTTCAGTGAGTTGGAAATTAGTTTGTATACAGGGTGGTTTTGGAGTAATTTGTATGTTAAGGTCAGGGCCATGTTTTGTAGTTTGGGGAGACTGCTAGATGCTTGCATTGTGGTCAGTGTTTAAAATACAGATCTTCAAAAAAGGCGATGTCTGCCAGAATGCAGAGAGCACGTTTCTGACTTGGTTTCTTCATTTTACATATGTGTATGTATTTTCCTTTTTGGATAGCTTTGTTATTTATTTCCTTGTTACGTTTAGTTCTGCTATCAGTAGATTTTTGGGGAGAAAAGATGGGCGAGATGTTTATTTTCCATGTTAAATTTTGGCACATTTTTGAATTGATCTGTGTGGATGTGGGTGGGCAGTTCTTTCTGACTGAGTTGATTTTTTTTTCCAGGTTCTTTTTTTGTTTTTGTATTCTTTTAATGGGAGGATCAGTTCAGTTTCCTTTAGGATTAAATTGCTTTCAGGTTTATCGGCGTTTGTGTGCCGGCACTGATTCATTGTGGGAGGTGTTTTCTAATGTGAAGTTGTTCAATCTTGCCATTCATTCTTGACTTATGGGTTCGGAGCCGATCCATCAGCTCTGGTACGGCCGTATGCAAAGCTCGAGGTCTTCAGTAGCTTGAGCTCAAGCCCCTATCCCATGATGCACTGTGAATTACCTCAGATCTAGTTTGCCGCGGCATCTGATCGGAGTTTCCGGTGCAAGCTTGGGCCAGTACAATTTAAACCTTTTCTATTTAGCGTGTTTTTCATAGTTTACTAAAAATTTGTCTTAGGATTCTTAGATAGTTAGTTAGCTTTTTAAAGCTTTCTAGCAGTCCCCTTCCCATGTGTTTAAAAACTTTAATCTTTAATGTTTGGCCTCGTGTTTTTGGCCTAGTTATCTTATTGGGTGTTATATAGCTTTTCCAGATGTTCTTCGTATTTCACTGTTGCAGTCATCACATTTGGGTTATCTGCTTGCAGGCAGCCCTCAGTCGACCTGATTATCAAAGTCTTGGGTCCTGCATCGGTTGATGTCTCATCTTCCATGACTTCAGGTAGTCAGGGGTATAAAGCATGCAGCCAATGCCATTACATCAGTCTTTCTTGCCATGCAGTGCCCGAAGCAGAAGCAGTTCACAAGTGCCGGTCGGCTGACTCCTGACATTTTTGTTTTCGAGTTTCAGATCCGAAGTCTTCAACAAAGCTAAGTACCCCGTTGGGGAAACTTTTTCATGCTCTAAATATAAACCGATGTCAGTAAAAGTTAACAATGGTATTTCTTGTGGAAAGCAAATACCTCATAAAGATTTTCATTCGTACTGCATTCCTTGCTTAGGCCCAGACCACGATGTCTCTCGCTGTCAGTTTTGTCCCTTATTCAAACCTTGAACTATTCGTCGTCAGTTCATTTTCGCATGTAAATATTTTGGTACTTGGTTCAATTATGAAGAGATGGCTTCGGTAAGCCACCTGACTACAGACATTCCAAAAAAACGCAAAGATAAAGACAGAGACAGGCCGCATAGGTCCAAAGCTGCCGACAACGCTTCCGTTAAGCTAGTCGCCAGTTCGCCGGTACTCATTGAGGCGCTTTTGTAGCCCCTGATACCCGCTACTTCAGATTCGCAGGCCTCTACTGAGACCCATTCGGAGTCCAGTATGCCACGAGATGCTTCTTTGACTGTGGAACCTGCAGATGTCTCTACCTTGGATGGGTCCGGAGCTGCTGTGCAGGCACCGGCTTCTGAGGTTGTATTCAGGCTTACTGACTTGCATATTAAACCGACGCCATCTTCTTCTTCAAGGCCTAAATCTCGATCCACGACTAGAAAACAGATGCCCAGACCGCATGGTCAGGCCCCTATGCCTAAAAAACAAATGATAAGAATGGTTGAAGACCTTATTTCTCTAATCAGGGGAAGCCACCCAGCTCTCTCTGAGAGACTTAGAACTGATTTTCCTTCTGATTCTTCTGATCAGGATTCTGAAACTTCTGTTTTTTCTGATGCCCAAGAGTTGCCCTTATCTACCTATGAGGATTCTGTTGCAGAGGACTCCATTCCCTCTGCTTCCCTTCTGGTGAAACTTTGCATACTGTTAGGGAGCATTTCCGCTGGGAAAGCTAGGATTACTGTGACTCCAAAAAGAGGCTTAGGGAATTCTTACTCCGATCTCAACACAGGCCTTTAGCTATCCCTCCTGTACTAGACATTGTAGATGATGCCTTCTTGGAATGTAGCCTGGCCCCTGACACTTTACCCCCAGCTCCCAGAAAACCTGACCGGTATTACAGAGTACCTGACTCTCACAAGTTCCTCTTTAAGAATCCTACTGTGGATCCCAAGACCATTTCACAGGGACCCAAAGGCATTAAGGCTACTACTGCCAAAAACCCTACCCCCTCTAATAGAGATTCCAGGGCCCCGGAAAGATGGGGTAAGAAGGTTTACACTTCTGCAACTTTGGCCATTAGGGCCTTAAACTGCCAGTTTCATATGTTAAAATATCAGCAGCATATTATTGGATTGCTTAAACAGAAAATGATGCTGATTCCTGACTGTGCTGAATATAAAGAATTACAGGATTTAATGCATTCTGTTGAACAAGTTGGAAAACATACTTTGCAATGTGGTTTTGATTCATTAGAGGCATCTTGCAGTGTTGCTGTCACTGGGTCTGTACTTAGAAGGCATGCTTGACTTAATGAGCAAATTTTGCCAGATCATGTTAAAGCTAAATTACTGGATGCTCCCTTAAACCAAGACCACCTGTTTGGCAACCAAGTAGAGGAAGTACTTAAAAAGATGGAGGAAAATGCTAAATATATGCAAACTGTTAAAGATTTCCTGCAAGTACAGCCTCCCATATTTAGTAGGCACTGGCCTTCTAAGAATTGGTCCTTTCCTGCCTCTTCCAGGTCTTCTCAGTCCAAACCCAGAGCCAGAAGACCACCTAGGCCTCAGTCTCAATGTACTCACAGGCCTAAGCAGTGGGGGGCTCCCACTTCCAAAGCTGGAAGTAGTAAGACACCCCCCCCCCATGGTAAACTGTCACAGTGACTTAACTTTCAACCTTCCAAGCCCTGCTCAGCTGACTGTTCCTTTAGGGGGAAAGATTGCCCTGCATGCAAAAAACTGGGAGCTCATTACCCAAGACAAATGGGTTTTAAATATAGTTTCCCAAGGATACAGATTCCACTTCCACTCCTTACCAACCCCAAGTGGTTGGCCAGATTTACCCCCCAAATCAGTGAGCAGAGGCTCAAAAGTAGGTTCTCTCTCTTCTAAGCATCAAGGCTATTCAACCTGTCCCAGAAGAAGAATGGGCACAAGGTTTTTACTCAAGACTTTTCCTGGTTCCCAGAAAAGGCAAATCCTGGCGGCCAATCCTGGACCTGTCTATCCCAAACACATTTTTGGTAATCCCAAAATTCAAAATGCTAGCTCTTCATCAGCTGCTTCCCATGCTAGGCAAAAATGCCTGGTTGGCAACACTGAATTTAATGGAAGCCTACCTGCACATCCCAGTCAGAGAATCTTGCAGAAAATACCTACACTTCAGAGCAGGCTACATGCATGATCAGTTCTCTGCACTGCCCTTTGGCTTATCTACTGTGCCCTGCGCCCCAGGGTATTCACAAAATACCTAGCTTCAGTCATTGCATTTTGCAGGCTAGGAAATATTCAAATATACCCATATCTGGACGATTGTCTAATTCAGGCAGAAAGCCAGGACATACTATTAAATCATCTGGCATTTGTAAAGAAACTGTTAACTTCTCTGGGGTACACCATATGCGAAACAAAATCACATCTAGTACCCTGCCAACAAATTGTATTCCTGGGAGCAAGCTTGCATACAACTTCCCAGATGGCCTACCTCACTCCAGAGAAACAAGTTTATTTGACAGCCTACTTCAAACTACTGGCCAGAAAGACCCAGCTATCTGCAAGGAAAATACTGCAAGCCCTGGGGTTCATGGTCTCTTGCATTCTGCTAAGTCCATATGCAAGACTGCATATGAAGAAACTACAATGGTATCTAAAAAGCCTATGGTGTCAACATTCTCAGGACCTAGAATCAATGATTCCTATCATCCCTTGTCTAAATACAGAATTCCTTTGGTGGGCAGAGGTCTGCCACCACAACAAGGGACTGCCATTCACTCTACCCCCTGCCACCCAAACCCTAACAACAAACACATCAGACTATGCGTGGGGGGCTCACTTGGCAGGGCAGTGCATTCAGGGCAAATGGAACCAGAGTCAAATGCACCTGCATATCAATCAAAAAGAAATGTTAGCTGTACAGAATGCTGTGACAGCATTCAAGGACCACATTCTTCCAGGACAATTATTGGTAAAGACGGACAACACCACTGTTATCTGGTACATAAACAAGCAGGGGCGAACCCACTCATACCCTCTCTGCAGACTAGCCATGGCTCTGTGGAACACAGCTTTGAGCTATCAAGTGCACCTACAGGCTCATTTCCTGCCAGACAAGCTAAATACATTGGCAGCCGATCTAATCAGAAATCTCATGGACCCACACGAGTGGAAACTGGAGCCAAAGCTATTCAACATTTTGAGAAAAAAATGAGGGAGCCCAGAGATAGACCTGTTTGCCTCCCCTCCGAACTACCAATTGGACAAATTCTGCACAAGGACTCCCCACAGACAAGCTTGGAAAGTGGATGCCCTGTCCTTCACCTGGAAAAAACTATCAGTCTGTGCCTTTCCCCCTCTGCCTCTCCTCTCCAAAGTGCTACTAAAGATCAAACAGGACAAACCAAGGACAATACTGATTGCACCAGACTGGCCACGCCAACACTGGTACTCCCTCTTGTGCAGTGTGTCACTGCTGGAACCATGGCACCTGCCTCAGACCCCTGCCCTGCTGTCCCAGCAGGAGGGCCAGACTCTACACCCACAGCTTCAAACCCTGAACCTTGCAGTCTGGCTAATTACCTGATCGCTCCGTTACCATCCCTCAGTAAGCAAGTGATGGATGTCTTTCTGGAGGCAAGGAGGCCTAGTACTAGAAAATCCTATGCTGAAAAATGGAAAATATTCTGTTCCTGGAGCCGCGCTCAGGGGATGGGCACAACAGTGCCCAATTTACCGCACGTTCTTCAATATTTAACTGAGATGCTTCACAAGGGCCTTTCCTTTTCTTCCATCAAAATTCATGCCTCGACCATTTCAGCACATTGTCATACAGAGCCACCCCTCTTCTCTCGTCCCCTGCT
The DNA here is from genome assembly GCF_019279795.1 of Protopterus annectens. NCBI lineage: Eukaryota > Metazoa > Chordata > Ceratodontiformes > Protopteridae > Protopterus > Protopterus annectens. The sequence continues at coordinate 1,539,791,778 of NC_056739.1, forward strand.
GAAGCAATTCCTCAGAGGGGCCAAAAACTTAAGATCACCCAGGAGAGCCCCTACTCCATCCTGAGACCTTAACTTTGTATTGAAAAAGCTCACTCTACCTCCCTTTGAACCAGCTGCTAATGCAGAGTTGAAACTCCTTTCTTAGAAAACAGCCATACTTCTAGCCATCACTTCAGCAAGAAGGGTGTCTGAATTACAGGCCCTCATGGCAGTGGAGCCTTTCATCATCTTTCATGCGGACAGGGTGTCCCTCAGGACCAATCCTTCCTATATGCCCAAGGTGGTATCCAGTGTGGCCTTCAATCAGTCCTTTTATTTGCCAACCTTCTTTTCTAATCCACAGAACAAAGGGGAACGAATACTGCACTCCTTGGACGTGCACAGGCAACTTAGATTTTACTTGGACAGGACTAAGCCTCTCAGGAAATCTGAACATCCGCTGGTTGCATTTGATGCAGGGGCAGAGGGGAAGGCCATTTCAAACCAAACCATTATTAAGTGGATAGGCCATTGCATTCATTTCTGCTATAAGCACCATGGAAAACCTACCCCACAGGGGATAAGACCTCATTCCACCAGGGCTGCATCTACCTCTACAGCCTTTCTCAGAGGTGTCCTTACCAGGGACATCCTAGAAGCTGCTACCTGGAGTTCTGTACATACCTTCAGCAAGCATTACTACTTGCCATTTTTTTCTAAATCCAGAGCTGGCTTTGCCACTGCAGTCTTGTAGGGCCTTTTAGCTGGTCCTAATGCTATCTAACTGCCTCCTCCCTTCCTTAGTTTTGGGAATCTACCCAAATGTGATGACTGCAAGAGTGAAACATAAGAACATAGTACAGTTGTGTACACTTACCATAAATTTAGATGTTCCAATGTATTCACTGTTGCAGTCTTGATTACCCTCCCTCCAGCCCCCTGACTTCTATTGGCTATACCTCTATTCTTGTTTACTATGCATAAAGCTTTTTGGTGCATTTGCTTTTTGTTGGAGGTGTAACCTTGTATATAATTGCTTCCATTATGGGGGCACCTGACATCTGGGGCAAGAAAAACTGATGTAATGGCATCGGCTGCATGCTTTATACCCCTGACCACCTGACGTCATGGAAGATGAGACAGCAATCGACACAGGACCCAAGACTTGGATAATCAGGCCGACTGAGGGCTACCTGCAAGCAGATAACCCAAATGTGTGATGACTGCAACAGTGAATGCACTCGAATATCTACATTTATGGTAAGTGTACACAACTGTACCTGATATATATATATATATATATATATATATATATATATATATATATATATATGGTATATGGTATATGGTATACTTCACTGATACAAGGTACTGAGTTTGATTCTGACTTGTGATTATTGACTAAGCCTGTAATAGTTTGCAGACTGATCAACTAGTATTTAGGGTGGGAGGGTGGCCTAATGGTTAAGGTGTTCGCTTTACAAACACAAGATGCAGGGTTTGAGTCTCACAATGGATTATTGGCTAGGCTTAAAATAGCTCGCAAGGGCAGTTAGCTTAGTACTAATCTATGAATCTATGAATCTATGAATATATATATATATATATATATATATATATATATATATATACATATATACACACACACACACACATAGTGTGTGTGTTTTCATAGCTTCTTTTACTATACATATATATATATATATATATATATATATATATAGCCTTTTGCTAGTTGAATATTTTGGGATACTTTTTCTTAGGCTCGTTTGTGTGTGTGTTGTTAGAGCCTAGTAAATTGCTTATCTGTTCTGCGTGTTTTTTTTTTTTTAGCAGTTGTTATGGCGGATGATAAAGATAAACACACAAAGTCTGGCTTTAAAAAATGTCCAGACTGCAATCAAGAAATGTCTGTTACAAATGGACATGTAACGTGTTTATTGTTTAGGAGCTGTCCACTTACAAGAGTCTTGTGCCATATGTCATTCTTTTTCTTTGAGAGTGTTGTTAGAGAGGAAAAGGAAGTTGATGGACAGGGGCTTGTTAAAGCACCCTTTTCAAGAGGCTTTGAGTGACCAGGATGTGGCCAGCAAATCTTCCAAGTCCTCTAGATCTTCTGTGGAATCTAAGGACTCCAAGCATTCTAGGAAATCAAAAAAATCGGAGGATTCTGAGACATGGGCTCCACAGACCTCGGCGCCGACTGTCTTTTCTTTTCGGAGCCGGCCCACAGCTTTGGAGCCAGTATCTGAAGTTCTTCAGTTACCATTGCTTCAGTTGGCATTATCTGTGCATTCATCCAGGTCATCTGTCAGCCTGTCGGATTTGGATATGGATCGATTAGTGCAGAAGCTTCTGCAGGCACCAGGCCTTGCTGAATTGTTGTTGGCTCTGACCCAAGCAGCATCGGAGCCGAAGACCACTACTACTACTGCTTTGACTACTCCTCCTCCGAGCCGTACCTACCCTTCGGAGCCAGGGGAAGCAGACCTGTTGATCGTGGAGCCTTTGGAGCTGAGACCTGCTCCAGTGTCCTTTGCTCCATCCAGTCTGACATCTTCGGCGCCGACCGGGGACTCTAGGAGCTGACACTCTCCAGTTGGATCCGGGGAGGATAGTCGGACCGACTTGTTGGTGCCGACTCTCTCTCAGGGCTTCGGCTCGGATGAGCTCAGCTCTTTTACCTCCAGCTCGGAGCTCACAGCCTCTGTGCGGGAGGGTTTGACAGTTCCCTCAGATCCGTAGATTCCTTCTCATCGGAGCTGTGGTGCCTTTGAGGCCATGAGGAGACCCTTGTCCCCCAGGACATCCTTGACTTCAGGCCTTGCTGCCTCATCCCCTAAAGCGCCTGTGTCTGCTTCTGCTTCCATTGTCCAGGCTAAGTGTAGAGACCCAGAGCCTTAGGTAGCCCCACAGGGTGCACCCTGCTCTTCCGAGACCTCTCCAGAGGCTCCCACTGAGGAGATTCCCAGGAAGAGATTGTGCAGGAGGAGACACTTAGACTCCCCACAGGAGTCTTTAACATCTGACACTGAGTTGGATGAGTCAGAAGGATCCCTGCGGTCTCCTCTGAGGATATCTCCTTTGCTGAGATGCTTGAGATCCTCAGGCAGAGGGGTGATTGGCAGTCCAAAAGCCTTACTGAGGATGAGTCAGTTCCCCTGAAGGCTTTTAGGTCTCAACTCTCCACTTCTTGGGTGTCTACACCCTTCAATGAGCTCATGCAGTTGGTCTCTTGGAGGGCATGGGAGTCACCAGAGTCCATGGAGCCTGTTTCTAGGAAGCCTAACAAGTTTATATCAGCCCCACAAGATAAAACCTTCTTAACCAAAGGAGTCCCTGTTGATGCCATGGTGATGGTGGTGGCCACCAAAAAGGAAATGTCTGAGACTTCCTCGTCTATCCATCCTCCTAATAGAGAGACTGGGATCATGGATAGATATGGGAAATGCATGTTCAGTTCAGCGACTTTTGCTCTCCGTTCACTGAACTACTTGATCCATTTTACTAGGTTGCAAAGAGATCTCCTTAAGGAGTTGGGAGATGCTGTTCAGGGTACAGTAGCTGTATGGGCCTCTGACAAAGTTGCTGCCCAGCTTACTACCCTAAATTCTGTTCTCAACTCATCCATGCGTCTCATATCCTATGCAGCTGATGGAACGAGTAGGGCAGTGGGTACATGAATCGCTCTTAGAAGACATTCCTAGATGCCCTTGTGTTCCTTCATGGAGCCCTTTAAGTCATCCTTCATAAACACCCCTTTTGATGGCTCATCCCTTTTTGGGCCTAAAGTGAAGGATACTTTGACCAGGTGTGAACAGGAGGAAAAGACTCTGTCTGCCATCGGAGTCCATTTTTCCACCACTACCCAACCTTATCCCAAAGGCCAAAGGGGAGGAAAAATGTGGTTCCGGGAAGCCCAAGGAGCTTTTCAAGACACATGTGGTGAACCCCCCTCCAGGGGCAGTGGAGGGGGTGATAGTGGAAGATGCTGCCCTTGCAGCAGAGGGGGTCCGCACCATCAGGGTGACAGAGACCACTTCTCTGGGCAACCCTACCAGCGTTCCTGATAGGAGGCCTGACTGTCCTTCTCTGGAGGCAGTTGGGGGTCGCTTATCTTTGTATCCAGATGCCTGGCAGGAAATAACAATAGACAGCTGGGTACAAAGTGTCATTTCCAGAGGGTACTTCATACCATTCGCCACACCCCCTCCGTCCATAAGGAGAATCCTGGATGTTCCATCCAGTTACAGGGAACAAACAACTATAGAGGTCCAAAAGTTGCTAGAAAAAAAAAAAAAAAAGTCATCCAGCCAATCCCAGCAGACCAAACAGGATCCGGAATTTACTCAAGGTTCTTTTTGGTTCCAAAGAAAACAGGGGACTGGAGACCCATTTTGGACCTCAGCAGACTCAACCAATGTGTAATGAAGGAGAAGTTCCGGATGGTCACGTTCCAGTCTATACTTCCCTTCTTAGGGAAAGACAATTGGATGTGCTCGATAGATCTCAAGGATGCGTACTACCACATAAAAATGGCCAGGCCATCCAGAGATCACCTGTGTTTCCGGCTGGGAGCCAATTACTATCAGTTTCGAGCCCTGCCATTTGGTCTCTCTACAGCCCCCAGAGTGTTCACCAAATGCTTGACAGTGGTCACGGCTCACCTGAAGCGTCTAGGATTCCAGGTGTTTCTGTACCTAGATGATTGGCTCCTTACCGCCACCACCAGGCATCAACTGATTCACGCAACGGAGTACACTCTGTCACTCTGCGATCATCTAGGCATTACAGTCAACTCAGAAAAGTCTGCCTTGTCGCCATCGCAGCCTATTGTTTTTATCGGGGCAGAGCTAGACACCTCAACCACCACTCTAAGGCTACCAATCGAAAGAGTCTTTCTTCTTCGTCAGCTTGTCAGCACATTGGTATCGAAAGACAGAGCACCAGCTTCAGAAGTTCTGAAAGTATTGAGTTTGGTGGCTGCAGCAATCCTAGCCATACCATTAGCAAGAATGCATATGCGGATCCTTCAGTGGCTGTTATTCTCTCAATGGTCTTAACCAAGAACTTCCCATGGACCACACGATATTGATTATGAGCTCTTGCAAGAAAGATCTCCAGTGGTGGTTGACGTCTCCAAGTCACCGTAGGACGTCCCTTTGTTCTACCCCCTCCAGTAGCCATTGTGACCATGGACGCTTCCTGATAGGGTGGGGGGGGGACATTTTCAGGGAAACACTGCCCAAGGCACATGGACAGATCAGGAGTCACACTTGCATATCAATGTTCTGGAGATGAGAGCAGTACTTTTGGCGTTGCAGTACTTCCAGGACTCTCTTCCCCTAGGAACGATTGCAATTCAGACAGACAATATGTCAGTAGTCTGGTACTTGAACAAGCAGGAGGGAACCAGATCTTACCCCCTTTGCCGAGAAGCCCTCAGAGTTTGGCATAGGGCTGTTTCCTCACAGCACTTTCTGTTGGCAACGCATATCCTGGGGAGATCCAACATGATAGCAGACAAACTGAGCAGGGCAGTCTTGTTGCCATACGAGTGGTCCCTCAAGAAAGAGATTGCGGACAGGATTTTCCGTAAATGGGGCCAGCCTTGCTGTAACCTTTTTGTCAGTCACATCAGCACAGAATGCAGAAGCTACTTTGCCCCAATTCCTCCTCCAGGAGAAGCCCCGAGGGATGCACTTGTACACGATTGGCCCCCGGGTCTCCTCTATGCATTTTCACCAATCCCATTGATACCCAAAGTTCTACAGAAAGCAAAATCCCTGGGAAGGACCATCATTCTTATAGCCCCTCACTGGCCTCAGTAGATTTGGTTCCCATTCCTTCGACATCCCCTCACTGGCCTCAGTAGATTTGGTTCCCATTCCTTCGACATCATCTCTTGGAGGATCCCTGGATTCTGGACCCAGTTCCAGACCTTCTGACACATCCGTCGGGGGACCTTCATCCTTCTCTGCAGTCATTGAAGCTGACAGCTTGGCTGCTCCAGTTCCCCTCATAGCCAAGCTACATAACTTCTCCAGTGAGACAAAATGGATCCTTTTGTCTTCTCATAAGCCGTCCACTAGAAGATTATATCTTAGTAAGTGGAAGAGATTTTCCATATGAGCCTCTAAGCATAACATTGATCCTTACCAAGCCTCCTTGACATCCATACTAGAATTCTTGACTATGATTTTTAACAAAGGAGTGGCAGCAGCAACAGTTCAGGTCCAGTTGGCTGCTGTATATAACTTTCATCTTGGGATTGACGGGTTAAGTATCATGTCCCACAAGTTAAACAAGGCCTTTCTCAAGGGGACATTTCGTATGAGACCACCTGTGAAAACTCCCTATTCTCTATGGAATCTAATTTTTATGCTGTCACATATAATCCTCCCCCCGTTTGAACCAGCATCATCTTGTAACCTCAAATATTCGTACAATAAACTTTATTTATTAAAGTAATTGCCTGTGGGACTTCTTGTGTAAGGTTGCACAAGTATAGGTTCATAGATTAGTACTAAGTATAGGTTCATAGATAGATTAGTACTAAGCTAACTGCCCTTGTGAGCCATTTTAAGCTTAGCCAATTATCCCTTGTGAGACTCAAGCCCTGCACCTTGTGTTTGTAAGGCAAACACCTTCACCATTAGGCCACCCTCCCAACCCTGTTTTATTAAAGTGATTGCTTCTGTCATCCTTTTGCCATTTGAGTATGTATTGGATTTTTTTGTTTACTGGTACAGAACGTATCTACTTGTGCTGCTTTTTTTCCTTGGATTTTATTCTGTTTTTCCAAGATCTAACCTTAACGTAAAGACTTGCTCAATAATTTTTATGTATATTAGTCCGTACATGATGTTGTATATTCCTTTCCTAGAGCTGCCCAAATGCCCACATGTGATCCTGGCACTTTGCTTGCCATGTGCCTCCATCTCTGCATGTATTCTCTGTCCTAAATCATGGGAGTTAAAAGGCAACTGAGCCTTGAGCCGATTTATGCCATCCCAGTACCCACCCGTAAGCCTTGCCACTTCTCATTTTAAAGAAGCCAGGTCTCATACCAGCAGTGAATTTGAGACTGGTTTTCCAACTCCTTTTTAAATGCTGACAGTGTGTCACACTGCCTAACTTGGAGAACGGGTAAGTACTGTGTGATAAATCTATTCCTTCTCTTAGTTTTATCTATATGCAGGAGTAGATTAGAATCTCTGGTCCTGGTGATAGCTGAACTGTCTGATTTTTTTGAGGTACAAGAGATGTTCATCGTATTGATCACTGTCGCAGAAGCCTTAGCTATATGGGCTGTATCCTGGGATATAACAGCTGTCCTGCTTCAAAAGCTTCAGGGCACCTTCCATGCACTCAAACCATTAGGCAGCTCGATCTGAGCTGCCCAAAACACAGGTTCGAGCACTATGCCCTTCAAAGCTTTCCTGCCATTGAAGAGAGCAGTCCTCTATGGGCTTTTGAGGATCAATGGTTGAATTGTGCTATTCCTTTGCTGTGCAGAAAAGTTCTCTTTGGGGAAAAAAACCTTCATTTAACAAAAAATTGTTTAAATTTATTTTTCTGCTTAGGAAAATTTCTTTTAGTCTGGAACATCTACTGTTAGTTTACTTGCACAGCCATAATTTTTTGGACTGATGAATCCCTTATTGCCCTCTAAGTAAGACTGTGGTCTCCCCTAAGGAGTTAATAAAAAACAATGTAAAGGGATAAAGCCTCCAATCTCTCCTTGTAGCTCAGATCCTTTGGGTCCAGATCCTTTGGTTGTAAGCCTCTGGAGCCTGTCCGACTGCTTGATATGTCTAGTAAGGTACAAACCAAAGGCAGTATTTGTGTTCAATGGTAAGTCTAATGAAAGTGGAGTACAATAAGGTGCGAGGACTTCTTTTGAGATAGAAGAAATACTTTTTGCTGTGAGCTGCACGAGGTAAAAGGATTCCCTAACCACCATCGCAATGTGATGGTTAAAGGTCAGAGAGCTGTCCACCCAAGTGTATATGTCTCTGATGATATTTTCATTTTGAAGTGGTGTGTTTTCTATGCTTTAGGGTGAAGACAGGGAATGCTCACCAAAAGCTGCAATGTTGCATTTTGTGGCACAGAGCTTGAGCTGATTTTAGTACATCGGCTATTAATTAATGTATGTTCATGCTGGAATGTATTTATGTCGGAATGTTAGTCTAAATTGGGTGGTCTTATAGTATGCATCAAAATGTGGAAGTCCCAAATAGTAGAGTAACCCATACAAAGAAACAAATTTGAGAAAGATTAATTCACCATTATTCCACCCAAGCTAGTACCTTAAGCCAAATTTTGGACATCTGCATGCATTCATACATCTTATGACGTACATTTCATTTATGCAAACCAGAAGCCATGCATGTTTCAGTACTGCTCATTCCATTTAAGCTCTTAAAACCAGGAATCCAGTAGCCATTATGAATTAGATAAACTATCTTCTAATAGACATATAGTGTGTATTTTTAACTACTAGTCTCCTCCAAAAAATATAAAACATTAATAATTTCACCTTATCCAGTGCTAGAAATGTAGTTACCTGCTAAAGAGATGGCTGACTCTTTTTAAAATGTGAAATAAGCAAAAAGTAAAGGTAGGATGCATGAATCCTGCTAGTTTGTGAGTGGAAACAGCTGTCGAGAAGAGAAGGAAACCTATGTGTATGTGTGAAGAAAGGGGATCTACAGTCTATATATCGGAGTTGTAGAAACTGCCAAAAATCCTTACACAGGAGATTCCAGGAGTTACATAGACCCTCAAAACTATGCATTACACACTTGCTGCGTACTACAGTGGTTAGGCTATACAACCAATTTGTATCTGTGGCTGCTCTTTCAACATTAGCTATGGCGTGCTCTTCCATTATAATAGGTTACCCCCACCATATCAGACCATTTTTATAAGCTTAGTACTTTGAGTACTGCAGGGCGGCCGCTGTGGTGCAGCAGTTAGCGTCACCTCACAACAAGAGGTTCGATCCTCAGCTGGGGTGCCTTCTGTGCAGAGTCTGCATGTCCTCTCTGTGGTCATGTGGGTTTCCTCCGGGTGCTCCGGTTTCCTCCCACATCCCAAAGACATGCTGTACGTGGATTGGACACTCTGAATTGGCCCTAGGCATGAGTGTGTGCATGTGTGTGCCTTCTGTGGAAGGTTGGGCATCGGGCTGGCAACTTAACATTGTAAAACTCCACTGCCAATCATGAGCAGACAGGTGATCTGCTGTGGCGACCCCCAACAGGGAAAAAGCCGAAAGAAGAAGTAGTAGTACTTTGAGTACTGCATGAGTATAGTATAACATGTGCCAATTCCTTGGATGTTTTGGCAGGTGTTTGAGATACCAACTAAGATCTCATGAGGAAAAGATATACGTCATCTTGCTTTCAATAATGGTCCAAATTGGAAGGTGGTTGTGATGTAGTAAGAAAAGATGAGCTATTAAAAATGGTGTAGCACAGTTACCCTAGTATGGGATGCCTAAACCTGCATAATCCTTGGATGTGGTTGTTGCAACCTTATTTACTGTTTTACACTTGCAATTCCAAGTAAAGGCATCTAACACTTTCTCAGTCTTTGTAAGCCAAGGGTAAGCAGGTAGGGTAGGCATATGACAGAAAAACTAAAACAACAATGGAGAAACAAATATCTTGGCAGCGGCATTGTGCTCCATTAAGGATAGATGCAGCTTCCTTCCATGGGTGGACCCAAATAAAGGCTTTATCTCAAATGTTCTGTAAATTGAAGGTTGACATTTTGGAAATATCAGGAGTCGAACAAACCCTAAATGTCAAGAATTCTTTAATGTCCAGTGGAAAGAATTTAGCAACAGAGTTAATCGGAATGGTCTGTTTTATCAAGATTTACCCTTAAGCCACATATAACTCTGAATTCTTCCAATAGCCCTTGTATAGTTTGAAGAAGGATTAATAGACTGTGTGGTCTGAAAAGTGTTAGAAAATCTTCAAACCAGGGGTTAAGTCCTGATGTAAAGTTCTACATTGAACCCATTTGGCCCTGGGGCTTTTCCCAAGTTCATAGATTTACTTGCTTTTACCACCTCCCCTCTAGTAATAGGTGTCTAAAGAGGGGTCTTTTGAGAGTCTGAAAGGATAGGGAGATTAATCTTTAAGTAATGCAAAAAGACTCATCTGTAAAGCTGTTTGGGTTGGGATCTTTATACAGATTGTAAAAAAAAAATAAATAAAATAAAAAAAGAAAAAAGGGTACTGAAACTGACCATTAATTCCCTTGCTCGTATTCACTAATTTATTTATTTTTTTGGCATTTGGCATTCTCACAGCAGAGATTGGACATCTTTTTCCCTAAGATTAATCTTATGTGCAAGCAATTTGTCAGGTCTATTCACTTCAGCTGAAGACTGTGTCGATGCTCGTTTCATATAAAGCTGTACCTCAGATATTAGAGCTATAACTTTTTTGCTAAGTTTTATATTTTTTATGGGACATTGAGTTACAAAAGGAAGTCAGCTGGCATTCCTGCTATGCTACAATCTCTTGACCCTCCAAATCAGTAGTAGTATTCATTAGATTCCAATTCTGAACTTTTAGCCCAAGCACCAATGCTGTGGAGCTTCAGTTAATTTCCACCGTACTACAGTCTGCATACTTGGGGGAGACTGACAAATAGTTTCTCACAACAGCTTGAATCTGAGTTTTGATCTTAGGGTCTTGGATGAAGAATGGACCCCTTAATCCTTCACCTGTCATGGTTAGTGATTAGGGCTGGTGTGATATTGGTGTCTGCAGCAAAACTAGTTAAACCTACTGAAATCAAGAAATCTGTATGACTGCTGAATCCCCTTAGAAGTGAGCTATATGTTAATGAACTCTCTCCTGGGTTCAGTGCACTCCAAATATCCACCAACGCCAACCCTTGGATAGCTTTGTGGATGGTCTTTTGAGCTCTAATATGGGTCTCACTTTTAGTTCTAGTTCTATTCCATGTATAGTTCATCACTACATTGAAATTCCCTGCAAATATAATCTTATCAGAGTTGCTTTCCAGTGTTTCTACCTTTTAAAAGAGCTTTGCAAAAAAAAAAGATGGGTAATCTCTATTGGGACCATATATGGAGTCCAGCATCCAGATTCCCTCTATAGATGTAAGCATTCCTAGTACCCACCTCCCCTGCTTGCGTAAAACATTTTCCTGCAGATGCCTTCTTAAAGTGGGGTTAACCCCAATAAACACTCCTGCTCATAATGGGTGTAGTATACAAAGCAGTTTATCTTTCTGCACTGAATGCAAAACCCTACAATGATGCTTAGCCACCTTACATTGCTGGACAGAAAATTTATCATATTTTTCCCCATAGCCTAATCACAGTGTGCTTCCATGGAGAAGCTCTCTCTAACATTTAAGGTAAGCAAACAGAGTTTCTTACAAAGTATATACAAAAACAGTTAACAAAAAATATTAATAAAAAAAAGCTATTAGCAGTTTGTTAAAGAGCAACATTCTTCCTTGGCACCAGGAACTAAAACCTATAAGGAAAAAATAGAGATCCAACTTATCTGTATTGTGAATGTCATTTGTGTTTGTTACCTACACTGGCAAATAAGTTAGGATAGCCTTGATCTCAATAAAGAAATAGAACAAAAGACAATTGGCTACCGATATTTCCTTTTGGGTCTCTTGCATGGTCTAATTAACTTCAAAGTAATTTTCTTAGATTTGGATTTGAGTAGAGCCTTTGATGTTATTAACTTCTCCAACTTTGATTTTTGGCCTAAGGATGAAGTGGATACCTTAATCACTCCTACAGTAGTTGACTTCTTAAGTGCACCCACAGTAGCCCTTTGCAACATGGCATTAATTGCATGTTTCAAGGAAGCCTACACCAACTATATGGCCTTCTCACTAATGTCCGTAAATAGCTGCTTAGCCGCCTGTTTCCTATTACAAACATGACTGTCACTGTCCTCTGAGATGAAAACGTTCACAACATTGTTGGACAGTGTATTGTAGAAGCACACCATTCTTAAAACATAGTTGTACCTCTGCAAAGGCTGTCCTAGCTCTCTACATTTCAGGAGATAAGTCTTGGTACAGAGAAATGTTCTACTTGGCAAGAATGATCATTATTTTTTTTGATACAGTATTAATATGCTTTTACTGCCATTCTGTGGAAATATTTCAAGAGGTTAGCGTGGAGCATGGTTTCTGAGATCTAGATGGCCTGGTTATCTTTGCATTCTTGTCAGAAGAGCCGGTCTAAGTCCCTTGGAGCATATTACATTACAGTCAACAGCACCACTTTAACAATTCCCATGATCCCATATTTCAGGGATTACATTTCTCTTTCTACTGTGTAAACTTGTTGGGAAAAGAGTTCTCTCCTGCAGTTATTCTACATCTGTGTATGTGCCCTCAATGAAGCATCTCCTGCATTTACTTTACAGCCGAGTGACGTCTCCAGGCGTTTCTGCAGTTACACCCTACTGCTCCTCTAGGCATCAAATATTGCCTGTTCATATTTACATTAACAATTCCAAAACCATGTTACATACAAGGTATTGGAAAATTTTATCTTGAAGCATACATGATAGCAAACACAATTGTATTGATATATGACCTCTGTCAATGGGTATTTGTTAAAAATGTAAGGTGATAACTTCAATTTTTAAATGCTGAAGCCACGCCCCCTAGAAGTTAAAGGTACACACTCAAAAGAGCTCTACTGGAGGGAATGAGTTAAGATGTGATCTGCAACTTTGCCTGAAGTTTATTTGGCTCTGATTTGTCTTTTTTTTACAAGGTTACACACCTCTTTCTGCTCTGAGTAAACTTACAAGAAAGAAGCTAAGGTATTGCTCTGGCCTAAAATATAAGAGGTTGTAAGGGTCAACCCTATCTCAAGTCAGCATCCAGAAAAATGTGGATACTGACTTGAGATAAGGTTGACCCTCATAGCATTTTATATTATAGGCCAGAGCAATACCCTTGCAGATTCTCTAAGCAGGGACCTTATAGACCCCACTGAATGGATAACGAAAAGAGAGGTGATCTTGGATTTGACTATATGGTGGAGGATCCTTTCAATAGGCCTGTTTGCCTCTCTCTACAACAGGTAACTACAGAAGCTCTGCAACAGAGCACACCAGACAAGAGATTGGAAAATAGAAGTATTTTCCTTCACATGGGCAAAGTGGTTCCTGTATGCATTCCCTCCAGTAGCCCTGATCCATAGGGTACTAGCAAAAATCTGAGCGAACAGAGCCAGTATGATCCAAATGGCCCCCTTCTGGCTGAGACAACACTGGTTCTCAGTCCTGACTCTTAGCGAGGTGATATTCAGTACCATAACACATGAGGAAGAATCTTATATAGGTTCATATAAGATTATTAGGCTATTGGCTCTAGGGCCTTTCTAAGCCTAGCCATGTTATACCCTTGTTGCCTTATTAACCAAATTGTATGGTCTATATTTGTAGTGCAGTCTTTGATCAGCACCGACTGCCCTTATCCAAGAGGGACATGGGTGACACTCTCGGGGTAAATGTACGTTCTCCCATCCAGTTGTCTGTTACGCTAAAATAGGGTCATTGAGGAGCTCTGTTTTGTGTGAATTGGGAGTTTGTTCCACAGGAGTGGCAATATCTGGGAGACGTATCTGTATTTCCAGCATGTCCTGCTAATGTCACAGACTAGGTTAAGATCCCTAGAGCAAGTGAATTGTGTCCCATTTGACTTGCAGATGTGCAGCACTTCCATTAGGGGCAAGGTCCGAGACTGCTCTGTAGGCCAGGCACAAGTTGCTTCTCAGCAGCCTATAAGATACAGAGTACAGTGACAGTGTCTTCAGTCTGTCCTTGTAGGTCATGTGTTGAAGGCCCTAAATTTTCTTAGTGAGAATCCTCTGAGGTTTCTCCAGCTGCTGCAGGTGTCTGGTGAGGTACATACAGAAGGGAGTGTTGTACTCTATTAGTGGTCTGTTGAGGGATTGAGTACAGGGGAGATGTTCTTCATTCCACATTGCTGCAGTCCTAACTATTGGGTAGTCCGCTGTCCAGTCGGCCCGAATACCAAAGTATATGGCTGACGTCGGTCAGGGCGCATTAGACTGACGTCAGTACGTCAGGGTACTAATGCGCATGACCGACGTCATATCCTCAGTCTTTGCCGCATGGTCCGATGCAGAAGCAATTTTAGGTTGGCGTTCTGAAAGTTTCTGAAGTCAGAGTTTCAGACCGAATCAAAGTTGGCTAAGATTAGAATATTTTGGTTTTCTTGCCTCAGTATTTAACGGATGTCAGAAAAAGTGAAAGAGGCCTAGGGTGGAACCTGAGTTTGATAGTTTTGAGCAATGTTCAGAGGCTTCTGAGTCTTGCGGAAGACTTGCAGGAGTATCCTCCTTATTCTGATTCTGATGTGGATGATTCTACTCCTTCAGCTTCTCCTCCTGAGGATTTTTCATTTTCAGAGACTCTGCATTCCATGAGGGAGCACTTTAAATGGGAAGGCCAGGATTTCTCTGATTCCAGGAAAAGGCTTAGGGAATTCTTGTTTTACCCCAGCATAGGCCTTTAGCTATTCCTCCTGTGTTGAATGTGGTGGAAGATGTTTTTGCAGAGGCTTCCTCAATCCTGATTCTTTGCCTCCTGCCCAGTTAAACCTGATAGGTACTATAGGGTGCCTGAAGCTCATAAGTATTTGTTTAAGAGTCCTAGGGGAGACCCAGAAACTGTTTCTCAGGGGCCTAAAGGTGTGAAGGCTTCTGTTGTTAAAAATCCTGTTCCTCCTGGTAAAGAGGCAAGGGCTTTGGATAGATGGGGAAAGAAAGTGTATACTTCTTCCACTTTAGCCATGAGGCGTTGAATTGTCAGTTTCACATGCTAAAATATCAGAATTATCTCCTTTCACAATTAAAATCTAAGGTGGATGCTCTGGCAGAAGGTATAGAATGTAAAGAGTTGTAGGATTTGGTTCATGTGTCTGAACAAGTGGGTAAACATTCTTTGCAATGTGGTTTTGATGCTGTACAGGCCTCCTCGAGGGTGGCTGCTACTAGTTCTGTTCTTCGCAGGCATGCCTGGTTGAAGGATCAGAATTTAGCTGAGCATGTTAAGACAAGGATTTTGGATGCTCCTTTACAGTCTGATGTGTTGTTTGGATCGCCTGTGGAAGCAGTTTTAAAGAAAATGGAGGACAAAGCTAAGTCTATGCAAACTGTTAAAGATTTTTTGCAGGTGCAGCCTCCGAAGTTTAGTAGAAATTGGCCTGCTAAGGGATGGACTTATCCTGCTTATGATTCCCAGTCTAGGGGTAGGTCTAGACGTGGTAGGGGCAGAGCTCAAGGTTCTTTTAGGCCTAGATCAGGGAGTTCACCTGCTCAGACTTCTGGTGAGGGCAGGGGTCAGTCCTTTCGTAAACAGACCCAATGACCTGCCTTTTCAGCTGCCAGCAGATTCTCGTCTGGCAGCTCCTTTGGGAGGAAGACTGTCTCTTTTCAAAGAAAATTGGGATGCAATTACCCAAGACAGATGGGTTCTGGCTATCATTCACCACGGATACAGGTTTTATTTCCACACAATGCCTCCTTTCAATGGCATGTCATACATTCCTCCTCCACAAAGACAAGCGGCTCACAAGCCAGTTTCTCAGTTACTCCAGATAGGGGCCATTCAGCCAGTTCCTGTATCAGAAAGGGGCCTAGGATTTTATTCTCGCCTGTTCCTAGTACCAAAGAAGGGGAACACGTGGAGACCAATTTTGGATTTATCTCTCCTCAACACTTATCTGGACATTCCCAAGTTCAAGATGTTGACGTTACAACAACTTTTACCTCTGCTGGGCAAAGATCACTGGATGGTAACTTTAGATCTCAAGGAAGCTTACCTTCATGTGCCTATAAGGCTAAGTTGCAGGAAGTATCTGCGATTTCGAGCTGGAAATTCTCATTATCAGTTCTCTGCATTGCCCTTTGGCTTATCCACTGCGCCCAGAGTATTCACAAAGGTTCTGGCTCCAGTGATAGCTTACTTCAGGCTACAAGGAATTCAAATCTATCCTTACTTGGACGACTGCCTGATTCTGGCTCAAGGAAAGGAAGACCTTCTACAGCATCTGGAGTATGTTATAGCAGTGCTAAGATGCCTAGGGTATTCTGTGAAGCGAAATAAAGTCCAGTCTAGTACCCTCTCAAGACATGTGCTTTCTGGGTGTGAGACTGAATACAGCAGCCCAGATGGCCTTTTAACCCCGGACAAACAAAAGAATCTATCACTTTACTTCCATCAACTATCTCATCAGTCCGTGCTGACTGCAAGGTCAGTCCTTCAAGCATTAGGGTTCATGGCATCTTGTATTCTGGTGCTTCCCAATGCCAAACTGCATATGAGGAAGCTACAATGGTATCTCAAAATGTATGGACACAGCACTGCCAGGATATGGACACTGTCATTCAAATAATACCTTGCATTCAAAAGGAATTTTTGTGGTGGGCTCAGGAATGTCACCTAAACAAGGGACTCTCTGTGACCCGGCCAGAGGCAAGTCAGATTTTAACGACAGATGCCTCAGACATTGCTTGGGGAGCTCATCTAAATGGAAAGTGGATACAAGACAAGTGGCCTGCCAGACTACAGCATCTACATATCAACATGAAGGAGATGTTAGCAGTCCAGTTTGCATTAATGGCTTTCAAGGAGTTACTTCTTCCAGGGCAGGTGTTGATTCTAACAGACAACACAACTGTCATGTGGTACATCAACAAACAAGGGGGACACATTCTTATCCTCTATGCAGGCAAGCAATGATTTTATGGGAGACTGCGCTAAGCTTGCAACTAACTCTTCAGGCAAGGTTTCTGCCAGGAGCACAGAACTCCTTAGCAGATGTGTTAAGCAGACAAATCATGGATCCCCACGAGTGGAAACTGGATCTTCATGTATTTCAGAAATTGACAGTGTCATGGGGAACTCCAGACATAGATCTGTTCGCTTCTCCACTAAACCACCAGCTGCCAAAGTATTGCAGAAAGGGTTTCATCACACAGCTTGGAAAGTGGATGCTCTGTCTTTCAGTTGGAAAAACCTTCATGTGTATGCTTTTCCACCTCTGCCTCTTCTTCCAAAGGTACTATTAAAGGTCAGACAAGACAGGCCAAGGATGATTTTGATAGCTCCAGATTGGCCTCGGCAACACTGGTACCCACTACTGAGGAGTCGTGTAGAGAAGAGTCCATGGCCTTTACCACTGATTCCCCATCTGTTATCTCAGAAGGACGGTCATCTGCTCAATGTCAAGCTTCACTCTCTTCATCTAACAGCCTGGCATATTCTGTGTTGAAACACAGCAGGTCTCAACTTTCTCAACAAGTTTTAAATGTGATTATGGAAGCTAGAAGACCTAGTACAAGGAGAGTGTACGAGAAAAATGGAAGAGATTTTTATTTTGGAGTACAGCAAAGAATTTGGAGATTTCTGAGCCTAATTTGAGTGTGGCTCTTCAATATCTTACTGAGTTATTGGACAAAGGTTTGTCCTTCTCTTCCATTAAGATTCATGCTGCAGCAATTTCAGCTCACTATGATTGTGACCCTCCTTTGTTTTCGCATCCTTTGTTCAAGCAGTTTCTTAGAGGGGCAAAGAATATAAGACCCCCACGTAGAGCTCCTACTCCTGCTTGGGATCTCAATTTTGTGTTGGAAAACTTACTCTACAACCTTTTGAGCCTGCAGCTACTGCTGAATTGAAATACTTGTCATGGAAGACTGCTTTTCTGTTGGCTATTACTTCTGCAAGAAGGGTGTCTGAGTTGCAGGCCCTTATGGCAGTAGAGCCCTTTTGATTTTCCATAAGGATAGGGTATCATTACGCACTAATCCTTCCTTTATGCCTAAGGTGGTTTCTAGTGTGGCTTTAAACCAAACTATTCATTTGCCTACGTTTTATGCAGACCCCCAAAATAAAGGGGAAAAGATTTTGCACACTTTAGATGTACACAGGCAATTGCGTTATTATTTAAGCAGGACTAAGGATTTTAGGCAGTCTCAGCAGTTGTTTGTTTCTTTTGCTTTGAGTTCACAGGGCAAGCCTGTGTCAAAACAAACTATTTCTAGGTGGATTGGCTTTTGCATTGCATTTTGTTATTCCCATCATGGCAAGGAGATTCCAGCTGGGATTAGGCCTCATTCCACTAGGGCTACTGCCACTTCAACAGCATTTCTAAGGGGTGGCAACTAAGGATATTTTGGAAGCAGCTACTTGGAGTTCAGTGCATACTTTCTCTAAGCATTATCACCTTCCTATCTACTCTAAGTCTAGGGCTGGTTTTGCCACAGCTGTTTTGCAAGGCATGTTGTCAGCTCCTACTTCTTTATGATTTGCCAGCCTCCCTTACCTCTGCTTTGGGATTCTACCCAATAGTAAGGACTGCAGCAATGGAAGACGAAGAACATAGTACAGTTTTGTACCTACCATAAATGTAGATGTTCGAGGATTCCATTGCTGCAGTCCAATTTACCTCCCTCCTTCCCTCTGTGTATAGGGGTGGTTGTGTAGGTGAGTTTACATGCTTATATTTTTGTATATATTCTTGTATATATTGTACATGTTTTGGTGCAGGTATTTTGGGCCTTGTCTTTTTAGGGTCTTCTGACATCTGGGGCAAGAAAAGACTGAGGATATGACGTCGGTCATGCGCATTAGTACCCTGACGTACTGACGTCAGTCTAATGCGCCCTGACCGACGTCAGCCTTATACTCTGGTATTCGGGCCGACTGGACGCGGACTATACCCAATAGTAAGGACTGCAGCAATGGAATCCTCGAACATCTACATTTATGGTAGGTACAAAACTGTACTTTATTCTACATCTACATCTGTGTATGTGCCCTCAATGAAGCATCTCCTGCATTTACTTTACAGCCGAGTGACGTCTCCAGGCGTTTCTGCAGTTACACCCTACTGCTCCTCTAGGCGTCAAATATTGCCTGTTCATATTTGCATTAACAATTCCAAAACCATGTTACATACAAGGTATCGGAAAATTTTATCTTGAAGCATACATGATAGCAAACACAATTGTATTGATATATGACCTCTGTCAATGGGTATTTGTTAAAAATGTAAGGTGATAACTTCAATTTTTAAATGCTGAAGCCACGCCCACTAGGAGTTAAAGGTACACACTCAAAAGAGCTCTACTGGAGGGAATGAGTTGTGATCTGTAACTTTGCCTGAAGTTTATTTGGCTCTGATTTGTCTTCGTTTACAAGGTTACACACCTCTTTCTGCTCTGAGTAAACTTACAAGAAAGAAGCTAAGGTATTGCTCTGGCCTAGAATATAAGAGGTTGTGAGGGTCAACCCTATCTCAAGTCAGCATCCAGAAAAATGTGGATACTGACTTGAGATAAGGCTGACCCTCATAGCATTTTATATTATAGGCCAGAGCAATACCCTTGCAGATTCTCTAAGCAGGGACCTTATAGACCCCAATGAATGGATAACGAAAAGAGAGGTGAGCTTGGATTTGACTATATGGTGGAGGATCCTTTCAGTAGGTCTGTTTGCCTCTCTCTACAACAGGCAGCTACAGAAGCTCTGCAACAGAGCACACCAGACAAGAGATTGGAAAATAGAAGTATTTTCCTTCACATGGGCAAAGTGGTTCCTGTATGCATTCCCTCCAGTACCCGTGATCCCTAGGGTACTAGCAAAAATCTGAGCGAACAGAGCCAGTATGATCCTAATGGCCCCCTTCTGGCTGAGACAGCACTGGTTCTCAGTCCTGACTCTTAGCGAGGTGAAATTCAGTACCATAACACATGAGGTAGAATCTTATATAGGTTCATATAAGATTGTTAGGCTATTGGCTCTAGGGCCTTTCTAAGCCTAGACATGTTATACCCTTGTTGCTTTATTGACCAAATTGTATGGTCTATATTTGTAGTGCAGTCTTTGATTAGCACCGACTGCCCTTATTCAAGAGGGACATGGGTGACACTCTTGATGTAAATGTACGTTCTCCCATCCAGTTGTCTGTTACGCTAAAATAGGGTCATTGAGGAGCTCTGTTTTATGTGAATTGGGAGTTTGTTCCACAGGAGTGGCAATATCTGGGAGACATATCTGTATTTCCAGTATGTTCTGTTAATGTCGCAGACTAGGTTAAGATCCCTAGAGCAAGTGAATTGTGTCCCATTTGACTTGCAGATGTGCAGCACTTCCATTAGGGCAAGGTCCGAAACTGCTCTGTAGGCCAGGCACAAGGTGCCTCTCAGCAGCCTTTAAGATACAGAGTACAGTAACAGTGTCTTCAGTCTGTCCTTGTAGGTCATTTGTTGAAGGCCCTAAATTTTCTTAGTGAGAATCCTCTGAGGTTTCTCCAGCTGCTGCAGGTGTCTGGTGAGGTACATACAGAAAGGAGTGTTGTACTCTATTAGTAGTCTGTTGAGGGATGAGTACAGGGGAGTTATAACATCCTTATCTCTGGATGCTATGCCCTTACTTATCAGATGTGCAACATAGAAGGCCTTCTTACCACTGTCGACACAGGGTGATTGAAGTTAAGGTTGCTATCAATCTGTATTCTAAAATCTGTCAACACAGAGTTTGCGCTAAGGGGGGGGTACTGTTAATATTGTAATTAACAGGGAGGACGACTTTGCTGAAAAGGATGAGATCGCTTTATTTGCATTTGGTTTGTCTGTGGCTTTGTCAGCAATCATTTGTCTGGGTAAACCGTTTTTGTAGTATGTCAGTATCGTTGGGGGAACTCCATGATTGCGCTAAGTTTGCAGTCATCTGCGAACTTGGTAAGCCACAGGCCATATATTTCGCCTGGACTTCTGAGAAATATTTTCCAAACAGTAGGGGGGGCCCAGCACAGATCCTTGTGGTACACCACTGGTAACGGACTGTATGCGCTATGTCAGTGAGCCAGTTGGCTTACCCATCTAGTGATGTATGGGTTAATTCCCAGCTGGGTGAGCTTCTCGATGCCTGAGTGGGGGATTATGTCAAAAGCCTTGGTTAAGTCAAGATAGGCTATATTTACTGTTTTGCCTTCATCCAGGGCTTTGGTGACATTCTCAAAGAAGTTCACAAGGCTTAATGAGCATGATTTACCCTTAATGAAGCCAAATTGGGTCGGTTCAAGTGTTGAAAGGTCACCTGTCTGTTGATAAGGTCCATGATGATTCTCTCCAACGCTTTGCAGATGAGGCTGGTTAGGCTTATGGGTCTGTTGTTCCCAGGGTCGGTTGATGGGCCCCCTTTGTGCAAGGTAATTACTGTTGGTGGTTTCCACTCTGCTGGGACAAAGCTGGTGCTTAGACTGTGGTTGAAAAGACGGCCAAGTAGTTCCACTATGTCCTGTTTTTAGACCATTTAGTAGGCAGCCTGGGATGTTATCTCGTCACATAGAGGTTGTGTTTTTGGTCGTGGAGAATGAGGTTATGACCTGCTCTTTGAAGATACTAGGTAGAGGACTGGTGACAGGTTTGCTTTGGGGCATGTCTGATGGTGACGGGTGAAGTTTCTGCCAAACGTGTCTGCTAGCATGTTGGCAATGTCCTCAGGGTCAGTATGAGTGGTACCGTCCACAACTAGTTTGGATCAAAACTGGCCTTTCTCTTTTAGATTTCTGACATAGCTAAAGAATACTTTGTGATTATCCTTAGCTAGGGATGCTAGTTTAGCTTTGTAATTATCTTTAGAGAACTTTACAAGATATCTAACTTGCTTGTTCAAGCTGTGCCGTGTGTCCTTTCTCTGAGTCAGTTTGCCTTGTTCTTAGACATTAGTTTCTTCTTGTTGTTGTATTTAGTGTATTTATGCTTGATGTCCACCAGGGTGGCTTGGTTTTTGTGAGGACCTTGTTTTGATCCGTTCAGGTACAGCTGAGTCCGTATCGCTTAGGAGGCTATAGTTTTGCTTTGGAGAAATTTTTCATCCTTTTTGCTCTGGGGGGGGTCAAGTATGACAGTTACTTGGAACAAGACTGATTTATGATCAGACCTTACCAGAGAGGGCAACACACAGGGGGTAGTGCACAGACCCCCCTATGTTGGTGAGTACTAAGTCTAAGATAGACTAGCGAAGGGATCAGTCTTCATCCCCACCTAGCCACCTTCAAGATAACTGCTTGGAGATTTGGGGTTTGATACCTAGGACTGCATCCTATCTCAAGGATGTGCTCTCCATTCTAAGGGAAGCAAGAAAGCCCAATACCAGGATGTCATACCTGGCAAAATGTAAAATAGTTTCTGCTTAGCAGTGACACTAAGCCTGATCAAACAGATATCCACTCCATTTTGCAGTACGTGTCAGGTCTCTTTAGACTGGGATGTTCCTATTCCAGCATTAAAGTAAATGCATCTGCAGTATCAGCTTGCCTGCATCCTCTTGCACCTCCACATCAAATTTTTTCTAAAAGAGGCGATTCATTTGAGACCAAGGAGGAGCCCTATTCCAGCATGGGATCTAAATCATGTTAGAAAATCTAAAATTGCTCCTCGTATCTGTGCCACTGCCTCTGTAAAGGTGCTTATCTGAAAAACTACCTTTCTTCACTTCAGCAACTTAAAGGTGTAGCAATGGGAGCTAGATATGCACCAACCTATGCTAACATTATTCTTTCTTAATGGGGGCAAAACTATATTTTTAATTCAGAATTTGAAAAATGGTGGGTTTTATATAAGCGTTACTTCAATGATATTTATTTTGGATTGAAACCGAAGAAAAGTTTTTAGAAATTTTTTTTAAATACGGTTCTAGGACTACCTCTTTTTTAATGTTTACTTATAATATTAAATATGAATATATAAATTATTTAGATCGTACTATTCAGAAAGATGAAGATAAGTTTAGATCTACAGTTTATAGAAAGGAAACTTGTTTAAATTCATATTTATTCTATACTAGTGCCCATCCTTTTTATCAAAAGAGAGGTTTGGTAAAAGGTCCGTTTGGAAGGGGTAGTAGAATGACCTCAGAGGACCATGCTTTTTTTAACAGAATGTGTCTTTGTGACACGTATGTTTGGAGAAAGAGGTTACCCAGATAGTTTATTAAAAGAAAAAAAAATGAAGTTATAGAGGGCGGAAAAACTAGGTTTGCACCCATATCTGGAAAGGAAAGTATCCCTATAGGCCAAGGAAAGAAATAAATGATCAACCACAATAATGTTTATGAAGGAGCATTTGTAATCGATTATGATGGAGATGCAGGTACAATTAGAGAGATTATGGTAACAGAATGGGCTAGGTTTGCCAGCATTTCTGACCTCAAAGTTATTTTCAAAAGATCCCTTAAGTTTATTTATAGAAAGGGTGCTATTATAAAAAATATGCTAGAAAATAAGGGTAATAGAGTACTAAACAAAGGGGGTAAGGTTACAAATGTGGGTGTTCACAGTGCTCCTTTTTGAGAAATTGTGAAAGTATTTGGCAAGTAGAAAAATGGATTAATAGTACTAGTTATGTAAACTGTGTATATATGGGTGATATATATAGCAGTATGTAACAAATGTTCCACATTTTATATATGAAAAACTGAAAGAAAACTTAAGGTCAGAATATACGAGCATGGCTATGATATAAAAAATAAAAATTGAAATACTGCCCTATATAAAGCACTGTAAGTTGTGTGATAGTTATTTTTTATTTTTTTGTTATGGAGGTTATAGCTGTGGAACTAAGAAGGGGCCATGGGGAACTAGACTAGAATACAGGGAATTATACTGGCAAATAATATTAGAAGCTACAAAGTACAGTTTACCTGACTCCTGTACTAAACTTAGGGCAGCTAAGCTGTGATATTATCAGAATGGCCACTAGATGGCCAACTAGGATAATAAAAAGAGAATGAACAGTTGACTGCAATTACTGATGTAATAAAAAAAGATTTTTGATTATATTTATTTGATCTAGGAAATGTTAAATATATGTAAATACTTATTTTGTGATGTTTTAGTTTAGGATTTTATTATTTAGGGGGATTTACAATATATACACATGTTTTTAAGTATTGTACATAAAAAAAGGATGTTAATTGAAACATTAGGTCTTTAATTGGTGGTGTTTTTTATTGGTGTTGTATAAAAGGAGGCACATGGTGAGGGTATGCATACATCTGAGGAAGTCTATAATCTGATGAAAACAGATAGTGTTGCCTTCTGAGGTGCTCACTTTTTGTTTTACAGATAGAAGGGACCATGAACACTCTGTCAAATTGTAGTAATCTGAATAGAATTGTGGTCATAAATAAGGATTACAAGTTGAGTCAGGAAAATAAGTAATGAACTTGCTTTTATAGAGGTCTGTGTTTTCAGTTTGTGTCCTCTGCACCCCTAACAGTCTTATAATCAACTCTGGGGTAACTGCACGCTCAAGTTAAAAAGAAATACTCATTTGCAATGACCTCGAGACAAATCCTTGGATTTTTCAAATAAACCGCCAGGCTTTGCTGATTTGATGTCATTTCCTTCATTTGAATTATCTGTTCAGTTGTAAGGCAAAATGACCAGGCAAACTGAAAGTGGTACTTTCTAATAGAAATCTTTCCAATTTTTATGGGACTTGGTTGAGGGAACATAATAGGGTCATAAGTGTATACTGGGCTAACGACCACTGGGACCTTTATAAACTTAACCATGCCTCACAAATGTACCCGACAAGTTTTTTGAGCCTTAGAAATTATTTTAAGGGGTATGTGTAGTCTAGGGTATGAATTACAGACTTCTCTGTCTATTAAAGATATAGGTGCTAGACCTGGGGTGGATTTCCATTTTCCCATCAACTGGACAGGGTTATGGAAGAACTCTGCTTCACCTGGATAGGAAGCCAGTTCCTTGGGAGGGTGGGGGATTCTCTGAAGCACATACCTGTCTGCCTAACATGTCCTACTTATGTTGCAAGCAAAGTGCAAGTCCCTAGATAGAGTAGTTCAGATGTTGTTGATTTTGCGGATATGCAAAAAGTCCATCAGAGCATGATCCAAGGATGCCTTGCTTGCCAGGCACATATCACCTGTCAAGAGTCTGTAGGAAACCAAGTATAGTGATAGGGCTTTGTGGCAGTCTGCATAGGACATATTGTTTTAGACCCTGCATTATATTTATGAGGAACCTCTGTGGACGTTACAGTTGCTGCATGTGCCTGGGCGGGTATATACTGAAGGGAGTGTTGTGCTCACTGATTGGTGTGATGAGGGCCAAATACAGAGGAACAGTGATGAACTTTGACCCAGATGCCATGCCATTGCATATAGCATAGAATGAATTCCTTACTACCTTAGCCACATGGTGGTAAAAAGACAGGTTACTATCCACATATGTCCCCAAATCCCTGACTATTGAGTCTACTCTTAGGGCTGTGTTATCAGTGATAGTTTCCAAGGTTGGCTGACTTCCCAGAGGGTACTGTTATGCATTTTTTGTCACTGAGTTTTAAGCTCTGGCTTTGGCACCAGTCATTTGTCTGTGTTAGTCCTTTTGTAGGCTACTAGCATCGGGGAAGTGGGAATTCTATGACTGCTCCTAGTTTGTAGTCATCTACTAACTTGGTCAGCCAGAGACCTTTGACATTGGTTTTGACTTCTGGAAAGTAAATGCCAAAAAGGATTAGGCTCAGCTCAGAGGCCTGAAGGATTATAGCAGTGATCAGCCTGTTTGTGGAGGTGGTCTCCCCTGTCTGTGAGCCATTTAACTATCCAGCATGTAACCTTGGGATTGCCTAATTGAATATGTTTGTTTACAGTGCCACTGTTTGACATTGTATCATATGCATTGGCCAGATCAAGGCAGGCAGTATACATTATTTTGCCCTCTGTCATTACCTTGGTGACCCTTTCAAAGAAGGCCACCAGAATAAATAAGCATGATCTGCATTTGACGAAGTCAGACTGGATTGGATCCAGAGTTGGAAGGTTTCCTATGTCATTAATCATATCCATGGCAATTATGTCCATGACTTTGTATGCGAGACTAGTCAGACTTGTGGGTCTGTAGTTCCCAGGGCCCATTGATGGACTGTTAATGTACAGAGGGATGTCAGCTGCAGTTCTCCATTCATGTGGCACAATGTCTGTCTGAAGGGTATGGTTAAATAGTGATTCCACATGTTCAGATAGGTCGTGCTTCAGGCTATTTAGGGGGCACCTTGGGATATTATTGGGACCTGTCAGTGCAGTGCTTGTAGCCTAGGAAAACATATCTAGGACCTGTTGGGGGGGGGGGTTGATGGTATTACTTGGGGGAGGCTGGAGAGAAGGGTAAAACTGGATCTGCTAAGTATCATGCTGATCAGGTTTTGCCAGTAATCCCTGTGAGGAAAAACAAGATAACAATGACTAAAAAGGCAATATCCCAGACCTCTGAGTTTTATTAGTCTGTTCAGAGGTG
The DNA here is from genome assembly GCF_019279795.1 of Protopterus annectens. NCBI lineage: Eukaryota > Metazoa > Chordata > Ceratodontiformes > Protopteridae > Protopterus > Protopterus annectens. Next base: position 1,539,818,157 of record NC_056739.1, read on the forward strand.
AAAACATGTCAGCTTGGTTTCTACTTTTCATCCTCTTGGGGATTCTGAAGGAACCCAAAATAAAACCTTTTCCTTCTTACTCTATAGGAACCATTTGGATCCCCTTCAGCCAGAAATCACCAGACTAAAGAGAAGGACATTTAAGTTTGATTTGGAGGGGTAACAACTGCTAGCCCTGCTTGGTATGGTTTGTGAAGTAAATTATTTAACCTAAAAACAAATTTTTCACCCATTTGTAAGAAGTTATTTCCTTTTGAGTTGCAAACAAAGACAGCCTACTACAGGAGTGTAGTTATGGAGAAAGGGCTGTTGAGGAAGAGGGATATGGGCTTTCTTCGAAACTGATCTTGTTTTTGAAATGATTACATGTAGCAGAATTTCTAAAATGGTTTACTTTGCTTAAACTGAAGATTTTATCTGATGTAACAATTAAAGAATGGTTAGTCTTGGGAATGTAGAACTGGAAGTGTCCATAGTCTGAAACAACAGTTTTATCCATGTCATTATCTGTTTTTTGTGTGTTAATGTGGACTCGAGAAGAAAAATGAATAAAGTTGACTTTATGTCCTGTGGCAAAGGCAGAAATCATAACAAAGCATGCCTTCTCACAGCTGCTTTCTTACACATAGCACAAAAAGGGATAACTACATCATAGGTATATTTATTACCATTTAATGACCAGTTTCTTTTGTGTGTCCATGTTAGTAAAAAATATATATAAATGAACATGCGAGTGGTAATTAGCTGCGTAATAGTTAAACAAGAGGAAACCAACTTTTTTCCATATTTTTTCAAAAGCTTTAGTCTGTCTTGGATTAAATGAAGGCTAAAGCAGCTGAGCATTTATTAATTTTAGAAAGGAGACTGAATCAGCTGTGCATTACTTCTCTAAACACAAAGTCTTAAGTGAATTTGTAAAATATTTTAGGTCATTTAAAGTTAAACCATAGGTTTTTGGGGTTATGTAAAATAACAACATTATAAACATCTTTGTTAAAGTCTACTGTAGCTGGGTAGCAGATGTTTTATGTGTTTTGGATTTGCCTGAAGTGGCATACACTTGACTAGGAGAATTAGTAACAGCACTTTGGTCACAATGTTTCTTTCGTTGTATGACATGATGTCAGGGCTTTCTTTTCAGTTTAATACCTATCCCAGTATGTATCTAAAAGTTGTAGGCATCTTTCTCCTGAGAAACTTTATTTGTAACTGTAAAGGGTGATGCAGGTAAAGCTAGAGAAACAGGAGGAGACTGATTAATTGCCTGCTTTGGTAAGTCTCAAACATTGCTTTGCAAAGTCAGCATAATCAGACCCAGAGAGGCTGTTAGGAAGCTGTGAGGATGGGGACTTTTGTTAATAGAGACCACCAGGAAAAAAATCCCTGTGCTGATCAGAATGAATCTGGGAATTGCACATGGGTAAGACAGAAGATTGCTCACTTTACATTGTCGTTTTCCACTCTTGAGTTAGAGCTTGACAACAAGTCTTTGAGACCATCAGATTGCATTATGAGCATTTTGTGTGATACTACGGTCACCCTCTTCTCTCATGCTTGTTCTACATAATTTTGAGATTGCTGCCTGTCTCATGTTTTCTTGTTTACTATAACGGGGCTCACCGGTGTTATGGCTGACTGCAGGGAGCCCTATACTTTCCCTCCTGTCCATTTTCCTGGCCACCTCTCTATTACCTTTGATGCTTATCAAATCTAGGTCACCAATAATGCAATTAGAAATTCTCCATCTGTTTCATCAGGGCAGAATCTGTTCATTTATTATGTACGAAAGGACATTAATCTTTGTCTTCATCTGCTAGAAGTTATTGGGAAAATGTAATAATACCAGGTTTGCTTCCTGCATCGTATTCATGGCTGTCTTCATTATTACAGTTCCTGACTTATGTCAGTACATTGGCTGGTGTCTCTGTATAAATGAGTTCAACATACCTTTTGTGTAGTATTGCACAATATGAGTATTGGGCTGTAATGTAATAAAGTGCATGTCATAAATGTAATACTAAAGTACTTATCATTGATGTGCAGAAGTTAATCTTCTTTGTATCATGAAGTAAGTAAAAAGTACACAAGTTACAGTTATGATCATCAGAAATCACAACATTCTGTTATCTCTGGTGACTGAGTAGATCACTCTGAAGCACCAAACAAAAATTATGAGCAGTATATGTATGGATAACTAGGCTTATGCTGATTAAATAGATTGATGATCTTTAACTGCTGATCAGACTTAACTTAGATGACCATTCAGCATTTTTTTCCAGAACGTGGAAAATCTGTGTGTGTAGCATCAGTGGTACCTTTTTTTTGGACTGTGTTAGTACACCAAGATTTAGAAAATGGAAAATTTTCAAAAATACTGAAATCTGTTGGAGAAATGTTTTATAACCCTCCACATGTATTCTTACTTTTGTCATGTTTCTCCATCATGTGTTAATATTCTGTACTCTATATAGTGTCCATATGTGTTGGACATGACTTTTTTTTCTTATAGTCTTTTTTTTTTTTTTTTTTTTTGCAGGTGGGCTTGGTCTGTCAAACACAATGTATGCACGCTTAGGAGAAATTATTGCCTTAGATGGTGCTATTGCTGTTACTCTGTCAGCACATCAAGCTATTGGACTCAAGGTATTGGCAAAGTCATTAACTCAAATAACTGCCATTAATTCAAATAACAACTTCTTAATGAAAGGTTGTAGTTGTGTTACATGTGCAATTCATGTTGTGTGGCTGAAAGTTGGGTTTCCAAAAGAATGCTTGTACATATCTAGTCCTTCAGATACATTGCTTTTTCTAGTGTGGATTTGCATCTCCCTTTTACGCACCCTTTCACCTCCCTTTTACGTACCCTTTATCAGACAAACTCCCTTTTAAATCCCTTCATTCTGAAGCTGTCCATTACAGTCTGAGGCAGACATTCCAGGTATCTGTAACTTTCTTTTTAAGAAATAGCTCACAATTACAGTACTGAATGTTTACTGCCTTTCACTATATGTGTGTAGTAAAGCCTTCATCCTTGTATTCATTGCATTGCCACTGACTTTCCCTGGAACTTCAAGTAAGATTACCCCATATTAAAAGGTTCATTGGTTCTTACTAGGCATGCAGCCTGAGTAACCTTTTACAGCCTAACTATGCAAGCCAGAGAGATTAGTGGATGGATTTGCCATCCTGCTATGAGTAAAGGATATACTGCTTACCCAAAGCATACATTTGTGGATACCCATCTGGTTGTCTAAACAGAATCTGAAGTAGGCAAATGTATTACATTGTTTGACATAGAGTGGAGCTTCATTCTCTTTATATACTCGGTCATCAGACTAGATAGATCCAGGACTTGCACTCTGCTTTCATAGTTCTGCCATTTCCTGTTACTGACATAAGCTTGATATATTTCTTCAGGAATGGTTTCCAAAAATAATGTCAGGGTTCCAAATGATTTTCCCCAAGGTCCTTTCCTTTAGTCCTTTCTCTCCACTTCCACTTGGAAGTGGTAATTCCACACTATATGTTCCTTTTCTTAAAAGTATGTTACATTTTCTCACATAAAACAGTGTCATTTTCTGAAGTACTTTACCAGCTAGTTTATGATGTGTTGTAGCCTGCTACCCTGATGGAGCAAAGTAATGCAGAGGACTAAGGCTGTGACCTGCTAATAAATTTAACCCTATACACTTGGCTTGACCCCTTCAGTCTACATTTGCCTGCTGCTGCCCCCTGAACAAGTCATCTTACTTGAACGTCCACCAGGATTCCCCTAGAAAAGTTTTTCTTAAGCATAGTAACTTTACCTAGTTAGCAAATTTTAATTAATTATTTGTTTTATTTATTTATTCATTCATTCCACTTGCTAACTGGGATACTCCGTTCTTGCTAATGTCTATTTTCAGTGGAGTTGTGGAGAGAAAAGCTACAATCAATTCAGTTTTATGAAGAAGACACTACAAAGCATCAAGAAAAATAATTATTTTAAATATAAAGAACAGATATTCTAGATTGTGTTCAGGATGCAGGAATTAATGTAAATAATTACAAGTTCATTAGTCACATAAGCTCAGACATTTCAGGGTTTAGTGAAATAATTGTATAACTGATTGTAGTAGAACTGGAGATGTGTTGTAGGAGTAGCAAGAAAGTATAAGGAGGAGTAAAAGTGTCAGGAGTGAGTATAAAATAAGTAGAAATAAGGGCAGTTTAAACAGAGAGAGAAAGCGAGATGGACAGAAATTGATAAAGGGACACATTAAAAAGTAAGCAGTGGAGTTGATGAGCTTTGTTGAAATGAGTGAATCCACTGTTTATATGGTTGGTTCAACTTTTTCAAGATGCCCTAGGACACTGCTTTTTTGCAAGCACAGATGCTAATGCATGTGAAATGTAAAGTAGTAGCCTATTCTGTCTCCATTATTCAATTGAAATAAACATACAGTGTTTAGGAAGTGGAGATAAAACAGTTGCTGTTTCAGTCTCCAGTTTGACTACACAGTTCTGACCTGTCTTTTGAGAATGACCTGGGGCTTATCCAGAAATCGTGACATGAATAAAAAATTGAGAGGATCCATACACAGTGGCATATTCAGCCACACATGGAATCATGCATTAAGGGATGTATAGTGCATTTTACTGATACACAGCAAAGTGAAGTCTTGCTTCAATGAAATTGGACAAGACAAAATAGCAGATATTATACCCACGGTGAAGTGGGTGCAATCCTCCTATTCTCCCCACACATGGGCTTTACATTTTTCACTTTGCTGTTTAATGTAACCAATTTGAAGTCACGGTGCCATAATAGTATCTTTGGGAAGTCATCCATCCCTGGTAACTATCATATTGACAACACACCCCGTAGAGTTGACCCAGTAGTACTTGGACACACACACACATCATAATCTAGCCTTTGATCATCACGTGTCTACAGTGGTGAGGAAAGCATTATGTGTTGCGCAACTTATAAACAAAGGTGTGGCATCCAAGTCTGAGGAAGTCATTGTTCCTCTGTATTCGGCCTTCATCAGACCTGTCATTGAGTACAGTGCCCCCTTTGGTATGTACCTAACCAGGCATATCCAGCAACTGGAATGTCCACAGATGTTCCTCACTAAAAGAATACTGGGAGTAAATAATATGTCCTGTGCAGACCGCCTCAAGGCCCTATCCCTGTATATTCTGTCTCCTACAGGCTTTTGAGGGGAGATCTGTGCCTGGTATACAGGACATTGTTAGATGCCACTCTGGACCTCCTGCACATCCAGAAACCAAACAGTACCAGAATTACCCATTCTAAATACTTAAACCTTGCCAGTGATATAAATAGGACCTGCTGGAGAGATAGTTATGTAGCCCAGAGACTACCCTGTCTGTGGAACAGGCTCCTCATTCATGTGAAGCAGAGTTCCTCCCTAATCCAGTTCAAGTGCAAATTGGACAATTGGTTGGGAAACCAGAAATTCATCCCTGGTTTGGCACTTATGTTTCTGATGCAGACAGGTAAATGGTTCATCTCCCAGGCCCATGCTTACACTTATCAAGGGTATCAGAACTCCTCAGAGATTTGGGATGCATGGCTAGGCTTAAAAGGCCCTTGTTGTGGTCATTAGCCTAGTTAACACCTATAAACTTATTCCCTGGACACCTCTCTAGAGGCTAATGAAACCACTGAAGCCTGTCTGGTGCTTGTTTCAGATTCCACTGCCACGACCCGGTCAGAGGCCAACATGGATCCAAATTCTTGCACATCCTTGGAGGCTTTTCTATCGTCTGCACCTGATTATTTCCAAGGGACTGAGGGGGGGATTCCTCAGACTTTAGTTGGGGAGGACATTCCTACCACCATTATAGAATCACATCAGAGGTCTGACACGCCTGAGTTTTTTGGGTGGACGTCCTGCAGAAAAAGAAATGGAAAACAAAGCATATTCCCCCTGTTATATAGGATCCCCAGTGTGAATGGCAGAATTTCATTCTGGGTTTATTTCAAGTTTTAATGGCCTTGAAACGTCTTCAAGGAGTTTCTGTTCTTACTCCCCCTGATCTTCCACTTCTGTTAAGAGGCCTTGGGAATTCAATTCCTCAGGGGAAGAATCCCTGGCCTTTTCTTCCCAAATTCCTTTCCCCCGGACTATGATTTGAAGGAAAAGGATTCCTTGAGTCCAGACTCCCCCCTTGGAAGAGTTGTCCTTTGCCACTGTAGGCTGCAAGATGGACTATTTAAGTGGGGTGGTTCCCAGGTCTGTGATTTTCAAAACTGATACTATAAGCTTCTACAGATGGAGTCTCCTAAACCATCTGCTGTTCCATCTGTTTTCGCTTCCCTTTTGGATACTTTTTCTGCAGCTTCTGTAGCCCCTGTCTCTTGGCCTCCTGCACCAAATAAGCCTCATAGGTTCTGCAAGGTGCCTAAGGACTGCAAATTTCTTTATAAATGCCATTTTGCCTACCCTTCAGTAGTATCAGTTTCATCTGACAAGGCCTCCAAGTTGTTGCCTTCTACTAAGCTACTTCCTTTTGATAAGGATAGCAGGGCCATGGAAAGTTGGGACAAGATGATTTACACTGCTGACATGTTTTTCTTTAGGGACATTAACTAGCAGATTCATATGACTAGGTATGTTTTGGCCCTTCTTTCCCAGGTTTCTAAGGAGGTTTGTGAACTCCCTAATTCCGAGGTGAAGGCTTCTGCCCTTTACCTGTTAGGCTCAACTTCTCAGGTTGCCCACCACTCAATAAAATGCAGTTATGATGCAGCTGCTGCCTCTGGTTCAGTCATGAGGCATTATTCTTGGCTGCATCTACAGGCTTTGACTGATGACATCAAGACCAAACTTTTGGATGCTCTTGTAGATCATTCTTTTTGGGACTGCTGCTGCTGACTTAAGTCCCTCCAGGGTAAAGGTAAGGCCTTACAGGAGCTGAAGCATAGTTTTGTTTCCTTATTCCCAGGTTTCAGAGGAGCTATTCTTTCAAATTTGCCTTTGTTCATAGGCAGACTACCCCCCCCCCCCAAGGGTAAGAAAGGTTCTAGGTGTGCTCCTCCTTCTAAGTGTGGTCAGACTCCATCCTTCCAAAAACCTTCTTTTCAAGGTAAGACTGGTTCTGTTTGACTTTGGAACTTTCCTTCGGCCAGGTCCCCTTGTCTCTCCGCCTTTCCTTATGTCTTCTAAATTGGCTTTGAATCACCTCAGATTCTTGGATTCTCTCAATAATCTGTCAATGATAGTTCATAGTTTGGAAATCCCTTCCTTAACCTCCTTGAGAACAGCTTTATTTTCCCAAGGTTCTACAGTCCCTTTTGGATTAGGGCACTAATCAACCTATTGTTCCTCCAGAACCAGAATCCAGAAGGGGTTTTACTCCAGGATATTTCTGGTTCCCTGGAAGTAGGGTGCATAGAGACTAATTTTTGATCTTTTCCTGCTCAGTTCCTTTCACAAAATACCTTCTTTTCAGATGTTATCTTTCATGCATTGCTGCTTCGTCTGCTTACCCAGGCCTTTCTTGTGTCTCTGGATCTCAGGGATGCATACCTTCACATCCCCATTCATCCTCTTTTCAGGAAATGTTTCTCTGTCTGTTACTTACTTTTTCAGTTCTCTACTTTGCCCTTTGGCCTCTCTGCTGCTCCAAGGATGTTCACCAAATGCCTTGCTGCTTTTATTGCTTTTTACAGGCTTTGAGGTACACAGATCTTTCCTTGTCTAGATCTACTTATTCAAGCTTCTTCTCCCATAAGTCTGCTATGGGATCTTCAGTTTACCAGTTGTCTTTTACACAATCTGGGGGGTTCACCATAAACCTCCTAGAAGTCCGTTCTGACTCATTCCCAAGATCATGTTTTCCTTGGATGCAGGCTTCAGACCCTTCCCATGCTGGTATTTCATCCCGCCACCGACGGCTCTGTCTCTGACGACTTTTTTCCAGTGTCCTCTTGTGTCCTGTGTCACAGCCAGGGAATTTCTCAGGGTCCTAGGATTTATGGCTTCCACCATTCCTATGCTCCTTTTCACCAAGTTCTATATGTGGAAGCTTCAGTTTTATTTCAAATCGGTGTGGCTTCAGCATTGCCACTCCCTGGGAGTTCCCAGTTCCTCTTCTTCTTTGTCTCAAGCTTGAGCTTCACTGGTGCCTTCATCGTCTCTCTCAATCCAAGGCTTCCTTTTCAAGCTCCAGTTTACCTCAGGAGCTTTTTACAAATGCCCCAGACAGAGTTGTGGCACATAAGAATCCTGAGGTTCAAACTAAGGCAGAGGAAGTGGGTTCTCTGTTTAATCGTCGAACAGCACATTTGTCAAATGGCTGTTCATCAAGTACTACTTCCCTTAATCGTTGTAATGATTTTCATCGAACGATGATACTTGGCCAGCATAAAGTAAGCATAAACAAATACTTATCGATAACTGAGCTATAATGAAACCTGCCCTTTCCCCATTGTATTGCGATCTTGGAGTTGGTATATATAATTGGGAGGGCCAGCCCCCCACAAGAGGAACATTATGTAAACACTGGCTTCTCGATATGTGAGGTTCTGTGCCACCCACACAAATACTAATTGTATATAACAACTCCAAAATCGCACTATAGTGGGGAAAGGGCAAGTTTCATTATAGCTCAGTTACTGGCAAGTATTTGTTTACACTTCCCTTATGCTGGCCAGCTATCATCGTTCAGTGAAAATCTTTGATGATATGGCCATTAAATTAAAGAAAGTTTCAACAAGTAATATTCGATGAACAGCTGTTAGAGGAGTGTGCTGTTTGACAATTTAACCATAGACCCAAGGAAGTGACACACTCATGATGAATCTCTTGAAGGATCTGGCCATAGAAAAGATAGAAAGCCCAAAAGAACTAGTCCTAGGAGTTGGAGAAAGCCAATTTTTTTCACTGCCCAAAACCTATAAAATGCCAGAAGGTGAGACACGTGTGACAGTTGCTGATTAAAAAAATACTTTTGACTGTACAGTGGTGGGAATTGATGAATGGTTCAGCCTGTGGAGGTTATATAGATGAATGCTTGTTATGGCTGGGGCCAGTTGTAGATCTGTGTCTTGTAATTATATGTAAAGTAGGCATTATAAAGTACAACCACCTGCTTTCCTCATTTATATTTGTGCTTCTAACTGATCTATGCACCTCGGATCCTTTTGAAGCCTGTGGATCACTGTCATTTCTTCATCTTTCCTAAAGGGAAAAATATAAGAACCTGAAGTCTCTGAGGAAAAAGTACTATAAATGTGTAGTGCAGTCCAAGGCTTATTATTCAGAAACTGATAATGCATTAACCTCTGTTTTGTCAGGTTCATTAATTGAAGGTACGATATTCTTAAGTTACGAGATCAATGAAGACATTTTAAATTAACTGACAAAAATATATCCTTTCAAAGAATGAGGAGTTTCAGACATACTGGAATAGAACCAATTCCAGTCATGAATAAACAGCTTCTTTTTACTTGCATGGAGGATCTAATTAAGAATTCAGATCTGTATTCTGATATGTAGACCCCTGCATCAGACATTATGAACTGTCAATTAACTTTACTTGATTACCCAGAGCTATAAAGGGTTTATAATACTTGTTGGATGCCACAGAAATGGGTTTATATTTGGGGAATGTGCCACCAGACAACAGAGTCCTTAGCCCAAGCATCTCCCCAATGCAATTCCTTAAGAAATAGCCAGTGAGCTCATAGTAAGTTAAGAGCAAACCAGCCTAAATGTTCAGGAGTCACGTAAAATAGTCTGGGCAAACCTTATATGGAAGCTATCTGGTTTCATCTCACGCCATTATAAACATTCTTGATGTGGAATTTATTAATAAACCTGAAACCTCATAAATATCTGTGGATAATTCTCTGTGACTATACCTCAAGTTGTCAGCCGAAGCAGTTTAAACCATTCTTTGTCCACTATGCATTCTAATTATATGTTCAGTATGTGAGTTTTGTGTCACTAACGTATGGGAAGTCCTTCTGTAGATGTCCCTATCCACAGCTGTGAATCAACCACAGTGCCAGACTGTATCGCTTTTGTCAGTCTGCTTTAATTCTTTTGATACGCATTTACAAGTAGCTCTTAACCCATTTAACAGTTAGGAGTCTTATCTCTAACTCCCAACATAAATTTCAACCAAGTTTTGCAAGTGTATTCATTCATTCTTGATTTTTCTGAGTATGTATGCGTGTATTCTGATCTTCTGTTAGTAATTATGTGCGCGTGTGTGTGTGTGTGTGTGTGTGTGTGTGTGTATTTATTTTATTTTATTTTATTTTATTTGCATTTGTTTAACCAGGATAGTCCATTGGGCCCGAAGAACCCGTTTTCAATGGAGTCCTGGGGAGAAAAGCTCCACATACAGATTACACAAGGATGAGGGTATACATATACATTACATTTGAGTTAAACTTTGTACAATGCATGTGATTAAACATGTAGAGAGAGCTAAAAAACACAGGTTATACAGGCTATGCGATATATATATATATATATATATATATATATATATATATATATATATATATATATATATATATATATATATACATATATATTTTTTTTTTTTTTTTTTTTTTTTTTTTTTGAGGAGAGTCAGTTCGTATGCTGGTAGCCAATGAGTAATGCTACCTGGGATTTTGAGTGACAGAAGAGAAAAGTAGTAGTGTAAAGAGTAGGTTGTGACAGAAGAGAAAAGTAGTAGTGTAAAGAGTAGGTTATGAGGGGTGAGATCAGTATACTGGTAGCTCAAGAGTAGTGCTACCTGGGGTGTAGAGTGAATGAAGAGAAAGAGTAGTAGAGTAAAGAGTAGGTGATATATATCTAGCAACCCTCTTATTCTGTGTAAGCTAGCTCATGCAATATGTATATATTTCTGTTCCTGTTGTAAATGTTGCCTTACATTAATCATTTTGTTCTTTATTGAGATTGTACTTTTAGGTTGAGTCTGAAAAATGATCCAGTGTGATCAGTGCTCTTTCGTAGTTAATAATTGCAGATATTTTTATAAAACTAAATTTTGTGAGAAAAATCAAGTGATGTGAACTGGTCAGCTCAAGGTTTCTATCTGTTAATGATCTTTGACAGCATTTCTTCACCCCCACTTTATTTGCCCTACATATCATGATCTCAAATCCAAGCCATTTAACTGATTTGCAGTTTTTCTTAAAGCACTCATAGTTGATCCACTATTACCTTCTAGATTTATCAAGGTCTGCGTGGGCCTCTTCTTTTTACTATCTGTAAACAGCATGTCTTTCTACATCTAACACAGTATCCTGACAACTCAACCCTGCTCTGCTGTACTAAGTCAACCACAGGGGTCACAACTTGTCTGCAATCAAGATCCAAAGCTGTTTGGAGAAGTTGTTCTCTTACTAATCTTAAGTAAAGCCCATTGATATTGTTCACTGGCAGTAGATCAGTCCCTGATGATACTCACCAACCCTCGTATAACAGCAGAAAGCGGGTGCACTTCTGAAAGTTTGAAGCTACTTGCTGTCTTAACTGACTACAGTCTAAACAATCAAAAACTTAAGGATGTTATGTGATCCTATCTCGCCTACATTCTGTACTGATGGGTTCGGAGCCGATCCTCGGCTCAGACTCGGCACACTATGCAATAGAGCGAAGTCTCTAATTGGCTGAGCTATTCTATATCCCAGGATGCACCACCACTAATTCCCCAGATCTCGTTTGCCGCTTACAAAGCAAGGACGTGGTCTCGAGCTTGGCTGAGCTAAGTGCTTTCTTTATTAGGTTTTTCCTGTCAGGAATTTCTTAAACTTAACCAAAAAGCTGTTTTAACAGCTATCGTTGTGTATGAGTGAGTTTTTTGAAAAATTTTGTGGTAAAATATTGTTTGTTCAGGGAAAGGTTTCCGTTTGAGTTAGAGGGGCCTTCCCCTCGTGCGTGAGTAGCCTTTTTTGTGTAGTGTTTGTGAGGTGATCAAGTTCCCGTTTTTAGTTAGAGGGTTCTTGGCCCTCCTGTTGTGTGACCAATACCCTTTGGTTTACTAATTTTTTACTGTTAAAGTGTTTGTTCTGATTATTGTGTTTTTTCTAACTGTTTGGCATTATGTCAAAAGAACACAGACCCTCTGGATTTAAAAAATGCACTAGATGCAATTACAAAATGTCTATAACAGATGATCACTCCCTTTGCGTGTACTGTTTAGGACCCAAACACCTTCAGGAGTCTTGTAGTGTGTGTCACGCTTTTTCCTCTCGAGTCCTCCAAGAGAGGAAACATAAATTGATCTTAAAAGGACTTACTAAGCCTTCTTTTGAAGAGGCCTTATCTTCCTCTTCTTCTTCCTCCAAGAAAAAGAAATCGTCGGCTCCGACCAGCCCGTCGGAACCGACCACTAAGAAATCTAGGCAGGCTTCTCCATCGGCTCCACCGATTTCGGAGCCGAGGGCGGAACGGTCTGCCTCGATGCCTCCAGCCTTGACTCCTCTGGCTTCGGAGCCGATGGCTGGAGCTTCGAGAGGCGAATCACCTTCATCGACTCCGCTGATTTCGGAGCCGATGAGGGTTGTCCGCTCAGACTCTTCCCCTTCGGCACCGAGGGAAATTACAATGGAGTCTCCTTCGGCACCGATTTTAATAGAGACAATTCGGAGCCGGTCCCCTAGTCCTTCGGAACCGGTGAAGAAGTCTAGTCGGACCCGTTCGATCTCCTCTCGATCCTCCAAGATGTCAGATTCGGACATCGACAGGGTGCTCCAAAGGCTGTTTCAGTCTCCAGTCTTCAAAAAGTTAGTTTCGGCTCCAGCCCAGTCGGCTCGAGCCGATGGTCCACCCTTTAGCCTTGGTTCCTCCTCCAACAGCCTCGGCACCGTTGGAGTCGGTGCTGGTGGAGCCGATGGAGGTGTCCGGGTCGGCTCCCACCCTTACTCCTACTTCTGCCTTTGGGTCGGAGTTCGTACGGACCTCTTGATCGGCCCGAGGGTGGCGCTTCGGGACCGATGTTTTCGGTTCCGAGCCCCTCTCTCGGTGCATCGGCTGCAGGAGTGCCATCTGCTGTTGTGGCTTTGGGGGTCGGACCTTCCCAGGAGTCTGGGGGTCCGGCCTTTAGAGCCATGAGGAGTGCTTTGGCCAAATCTTCTTTGGCTACCTCCACCGTCTCCCCGGCACCTTCCCTAGGCATGGAGACTGGGTCCTTTGTAGTCCCCCTGTCTCAAGACAGCGGAGCCCTGGGGCCTGAGGTCACCCCCCATTGGGGGTCCCCCTCTTCCTGGAGGTCCCTCTGAAGAGTCTTCAGAGGAACCCCAAAGAAAAAAACAGTGCAAGAGGAAGCACGTCGACTCCCCTGACGAGTCTATCACCTCCGACACCGATCTGCGGAAGGGTCCCCCAAGTCGTCCTCGGATGATGATCCTTTGCTGACATCCTGGAAGTCCTCAAGCAACGAGGCGGCTGGCAGACCAAACCCCCTTCCTCTGACGAGTTGGTGTTCCTCAAGGCCTTCGGGGCTCAGCCCTCCACCTCCAGGGTGTCTCCACCCTTCGATGAGCTCCTGGATTTGGTCTCTCGAAGGGCGTGGGAACATCCAGATTCTGTGGAACCGGTGCCTGCTCGCCCTAACAAATTTTTGTCAGCCCGGAAGGAATTTCTCACCAAGGGTGTGGCTGTAGATGCTATGGTGGTGGCATCTGCTACCCAGCAAGATGTGGCAGAGGCTTCGACGTCCGTCCATCCCCCTAATAAGGAGTCTAGGAGCATGGACCGGTACGGGAAGCGCACCCTCTCTTCAGCGGCCTTTACATTAAGGTCTCTGAACTACCTCACGCACTTTACTAGACTTCAGAGGGATCTGATCAAGGAACTCTCAGATACCCTCTCTGGTAACCTGCCTGAGCAGTTAGCCCAGACAGTTAGCTCTCAGTTGGCTACCTTGTCGTCGATATCAAACTCGTCCATGAGGCTCATTTTGTATGCAGCCGAGGCGAAGAGCGGCAGTGGTGTGTTGCTCTACGGAGACAAGCCTGGCTACGCCTGTGTCATTTTGCGGAGGCCTTCAAATCTTCCTTTGCCGACGCTCCCTTTGATGGGTCCTCTTTGTTCGGACCCAAGGTAAAGGACACCTTGACCCGCTGTGAACAAGAGGGTAAAACTTTGACTGCCGTAGGAGCAGGGTTTTCCTCTCCCTTTCAGCCTTATCCCAAGGCTAAAAGAGGAGGGAAAATGTGGTTCGTAAATCTCAAAGAATTACCCCTCACAGCAGGACGATCCCCCTCTAGAGGCAGAGGAGGGGGAAATTTTTCCGGAAGATGCCGTCCCAGAGGCGGCAGAGGCCCCCGCAACACTGGAGACCGCAAGTCCTTTCGTGGCTCTTCAACCTCTCAGAATCCCTGAAGGATTGCCCGACTGTGCAGCTCTGGAGCCAGTCGGGGGTCGTTTTTCGAGGCACCTAAAGGCCTGGGAGAGTATCACTCAGGACCAATGGGTGCTCCGAATCATCACCGGAGGTTACGTCATTTCCTTTTCACACACCCCCCCCCCTCCATCCAGAAAAATCCCAGACCCCCCACCCAGTCAACGGGATATTGCAGCCATCGAAATTTCAAAGCTGCTTCAAAAAGGAGTCATCCAACCGGTCCCCGTAGACCAGACCGGATTAGGGACTTACTCAAAATTCTTTTTAGTGCCAAAAAAGACCGGGGACTTGAGGGCCATTTTGGATCTCAGCAACCTGAATCGATCAGTCAAGAAGTCCAAGTTCCGGATGGTCACCTTACAATCCATTCTCCCGCTTCTGGAGAAAGGTGTTTGGATGTGCTCCATAGATCTCAAGGACGCCTATTATCACATTGTGGTAAATCAGGCGTCCAGGAGACATCTGCGCTTCAGCCTGGGAGACAGTCATTTCCAGTTCAGCACTGCCCTTTGGTCTCACCACAGCCCCAGGGTGTTCACCAAATGTTTGGCGGTGGTGACTGCTCACCTGAGGAGTCTAGGATTCCAGGTGTTTCCCTATCTAGATGACTGGCTCCTAACTGCCACCTCCAGGCATCTACTATTACAGAACCTAGCAGCCACTATATCTCTAGGAACCTCCCTAGGAATCACCTTCAATTGGGCAAAGTCTGTGTTGCTGCCATCTCAGCTTATACGGTTTATCGGGGTAGACATAGACTCAAGGCAAATGTGGGTCTATCTTCCTACAGGGAGAATAGAAACATTACAATCTCAAGTCCGAGCATTGCTCCTCAAACGCTGAGCCCCAGCAAGGATGGTACTACAACTGTTGGGGTCCATGTCGGCTACCATTCTCCTGGTGCCCTTAGCAAGATTACACATGAGGATTCTCCAGTGGCTCCTATCGGTCCAGTGGTCGTACCAGGAACTTCCTCTCAGTCACCAAATTATAATTACGGAGACGTGCAAACAGGACCTCCGTTGGTGGCTTATCTCGTCCAACCTGGATCAGGGGCGACCTTTCGTTCCTCCTCCTCCAGTGGCCACTTTGACTACGGACGCCTCCCAGACGGGGTGGGGGGGGGGTCATTACCTGGGCAGGTGAGTTCAAGGCAAGTGGCATCCCGGCGAGACTTCCCTACACATCAACATACTGGAAATGAGGCCAGTGCTTCTGTCGCTCCAAGCACTACACTGCTACCTCCCCCAAGGTATGATTGTAGTTCAGTCCGACAACATGTCAGTAGTCTGGTACCTGAACATGCAGGGAGGGACCAGGTCCTACCCTCTTTGCAGAGAGGCCATGAGAGTATGGAATTGGGCTGTTGCAACCAATCGTTTCTTGGTAGCAACACATATTCCGGGGAGATCCAATGTGATAGCCAACAGACTGAGCAGAACCATTCTCTCCCCGCACGAGTGGTCTCTGAACGACAGAGTAGCATCTCAGATCTTCAGAAGATGTGGAACTCCTTGTTGCGACCTCTTTGCAACCCCTCTCAACACGAAATGTCTACGGTTCTTTTCTCTTACCCCGAGTCGGGGGAGGTTTCCCAAGGACGCCCTAGTCCAAGCTTGGCCCAACGGCTTACTGTACGCCTTTCCTCCGGTTCCCCTTCTCCCCAGGGTGATCCAGAAGGCGATTCAATTGCAGTGCAAGATGATTTTAGTTGCCCCATACTGGCCTCTTCAAGTCTGGCTGCCATTTCTTCGGAAATACGCACTGGACGGCCCATGGTTCCTGGACCAGGTTCCAGATCTCTTGATCCACCAGTCGGGACAGCTTCACCAGTCCCTTCACTCACTGAAATTAACAGCATGGCTCCTCCACTTCCGACTATAGTCAGGAACCAGGTTTTAGACTCAGAAGTTATACATATCTTGTCCTCAGCCCACAAGAATTCGACTAAGAAGATGTATAATAGTAAATGGAAGAGATTTGCCATTTGGGCCCAACTCCGAGGTTTAGATCCCATTACTGCCCCAGTGGCGGACGTTTTGAAATTCCTAGCTTCCCTATTCAATCAAGGGTCTTCAGTCTCTACCATTAAGGTTCAATTAGCAGCTATTTCTAATTTTCATGCAAGTACAGACCCACCTTTGATGAGCAATAAGTTGTGTAAAGCCTTCATGAAAGGTGCTGGGCTGCTACGTCCTCCAGTTTCTCATCCTGCTCCACCATGGGATCTCAATTTCATATTAGGTGCCCTGACCTCTTCCCCCTTCGAACCGGCAGCAACTTCTGACTTGAAATTTCTTACCTGGAAGACCGCTTTTTTGGTGGCAATTACATCAGCCAGAAGAGTTTCGGAACTTCAGGCCCTTTGTGTCAACCCGCCGTACTTGGTTTTTCACAAGGATAGAGTATCCCTTAGGCCCAATCCATCTTTTGTTCCCAAAGTTTGTTCCAGTTTCTGTCTTCAGCAGTCTTTGGAACGTCCAGTTTTCTTCCCCAATTACTCAGACAGAGCAGAATATATCTTCCATTCATTGGATGTCCACAGACAATTGCGTTTCTATTTAGATAGGACGCATCAAACACGAAAAACAGATCACAAGCCGTCACGAAGGTCACTATTGCCAAGTGGATCAGAGACTGTATTAGTCATATTTATTTTCTTTCTAATAGAGAGCTTACAACCACTGTGAAAGCTCATTCTACAAGGGCTATGGCTACTTCAACAGCATTTCATGCTAAGCTTGCCATTAGTGACAGTTGTGCTGCGGCTACCTGGTCCTCTCCTCACACTTTTATTTCTCATTACAAATTGGATGTGGCATCTCGGGGGCAAGCTTCCTTCGGTTCCACAGTTCTCAGGAGTGTTTTCCAGTGAGCCACTCAGGAATCAGGTGCTAGGGACGCTGTCCCATCAGTACAGAATGTAGGCGAGATAGGATCACATAACATCTTTTAGTTATGTACTTACCATAACTTCAGATGTTTGGGATCCATCTCGCCTACATTCTGTACTGATGGGCTCGGAGCCGATCCCTCGGCTCCGACTCGGCACGCTATGCTATAGAGCGAGGCCTCTTATTGGCTGAGCTATTTCTTATCCCAGGATGCACCACCACTAATCCCCCAGATCTTGTTTGTCCGCATTCATGCACACATGCACAACTTGTTTATATAACATTGTTAAATGTTTCAAGATGAAACAACAGGATTCGGACCTTCTGATATCCTCTGATCTCCAAGGAAGGGGGAAGGAGGGTGGGTTATTGGGAATGTAGGCGAGATGGATCCCAAACATCTAAAGTTATGTTAAGTACATAACTAAAAGATGTTATGTGATCCTATCTCGCCTACATTCTGTACTGATGGGACAGCGTCCCTAGCACCTAAATCCTGGGTGGCTCATTGGAAAACACTCCTGAGCACTGTGGAACCAAATGAAGCTCGTCCTCTAGATGCCACATCCAATTTGTAGTGGGAAATGAAAGTGTGCGGGGAAGACCATGTAGCCGCAGCACAAATGTCACTAATGGCAAGCTTAGAATGAAATGCTATCGAAGTAGCCATAGCCCTTGTAGAATGAGCTTTGACAGAGGTGGTAAGCGCTTTGTTAGAATAAGAATACGCTTGAGTAATACAGTCCCTGATCCATTTGGCAATAGTGACCTTTGTGACAGCTTTGCCCAATTTATTGTCTGCAAAGGATACAAACAACTGATCTGTTTTCCTTGTTTGTTTGGTCCTATCTAAATAAAACGCAACTGCCTGTGGACATCTAATGTGTGGAATATGAATTCCGCTTTGTTAGAATATTTCGGAAAGAAGACTGGAAGTTCTAATGATTGTTGTAGGCAGAAACTGGAACAAACTTTAGGGACAAAGGAAGGATTTGGCCTGAGAGATACTCTGTCTTTGTGAAAAACCAAGTACGGAGGTTTTACAGACAAAGCTTGAAGCTCTGAAACCCTTCTGGCAGAAGTAATCGCCACCAGAAAAGCAGTTTTCCACGATAGAAATTTTAGATCACATGTCGCTGCCGGTTCAAGGGAAGGAAGTTAAGGCGCGTAACACCACATTGAGATCCCATGGAGGAGCAGGATGAGAAATCGGAGGTCTTAAAAGTGCAGCACCTTTCAAGAAGGTCTTACACAATCTGTTGCTCATTAAAGGTGGGTTTATAGATTCGTGAAAATTGGAAATAGCTGCCAATTGAACCTTGATGGTAGAGACTGAAGAGCCTTGATTGAAAAGAGAAGTTAAAAATTTTAGTACTTCTGATATGGAAATAGTGATGGGATCCAGGCCCCGGAGTTGAGCCCAAATAGCAAATCTTTTCCATTTGCTAGAATACAATTTCTTTGTAGCAGACTTGTGGGCCAAAGGTAAGATGTGTACAACTTCTGGATCCAATGTATGACTCATGACTATAGTCGGAAGAGGAGGAGCCAAGCCGTCAATTTTAAGGTGTGAAGGGACTGGTGGAATAGTCCCGACTGATGAACCAAAAGGTCTGGGATCTGATCCAGGAACCATGGACCTTCCAGAGCATACTTCCGAAGATAGGGGAACCATACTTGACGAGGCCAGTAAGGAGCAACTAAGATCATTTTGCTCCCCAAGAGATGCCTTTTGGATCACCCTGGGAAGGAGAGGAACTGGAGGGAAGGCATAAAGCAAGCCGGTGGGCCAAGGACGGGCTAGTGCGTCCATGGGGCTCTTCCCCGGAGCCGGGGTGAGGGAGAAGAACTTTTTGCACTTCGCATTTAGAGGAGTCGCGAAGAGGTCGCAACACGGAACTCCCCATTTGCTGAAAATCTGATTTGCAACTGTGATGTTCAGAGACCATTCGTGAGGAGAGAGGATGGTTCTGCTCAGTCTGTCGGCTATCACATTGGACTTGCCCAGGATATGAGTAGCCACTAGAAAGCGTTTGGTCGACACTGCCCATTCCCAAACCCTCATGGCCTCTCTGCAAAGAGGATAGGATCTGGTCCCTCCCTGTTTGTTCAAGTACCAGGCAACTGACATGTTGTCTGAGTGAACGGCAATCATGCCCTGAGGGAGGTAATCGTGAAGGGCTTGAAGGGACAGAAGCACCGCCCTCATTTCTAGGATGTTGATATGAAGTAGGGTCTCTTCTGGGTGCCATTTGCCTTGGACTGACCTGCCCAGGGAATGCCCCCCCACCCCATCTGGGAGGCGTGCGTGGTCAAAATGGGGCCTGGAGGAGGTCGAACAAAGGGTCGTCCCTGATCCAAATTGGAGGGCACTAGCCACCAGCGAAGGTCCCGTTTGCAGGTTTCCGTGATCCATATGAGGTGACTGAGAGGGAGTTCCTGAAAGGACCACTGAGCTGAAAGAAGCAACTGGAGAATTCTCATGTGCAACCTTGCCAGGGGAACTAGAAGAACCGTGGCGGACATGGATCCCAATAGTTGCAGGACCATTCTGGCTGGGGCTTTGGATCTGGGAAGTAAGGCTCGAACTTGAGCCTGTATGGTTTGTATTCTGTCTGTAGGTAGATAGACCCGCATTCGGTTTGAGTCTATCTCTACCCCTATGAATCTTATGCGTTGAGATGGCAGCAACACAGACTTTGGCCAATTGAAGGTGATTCCAAGGGAATTGCCCAGTGATATAGTGGCTTGTAGGCTCCAATAGTAGATGCTTGGAGGTGGCAGTTAGGAGCCAGTCATCTAGATACGGAAACACCTGGAATCCTAGACTTCTCAGGTGAGCAGTCACGACCGCCAAACACTTGGTGAACACCCTGGGGCTGTGGTGAGACCAAAGGGCAGCGCGGAACTGAAAATGACTGCCTCCTAGGCTGAAGCGCAGATGTCTCCTGGATGCTTGATGTACCATGATATGGTAATAAGCGTCCTTGAGATCTATGGAGCACATCCAAACACCTTTCTCCAGCAATGGGAGAATGGTTTGTAGGGTGACCATTCGGAACTTGGACTTTCTGACTGAACGGTTTAGAATGCTGAGGTCCAAAATGGGTCTCAAGTCCCCGGTCTTTTTTGGCACCAAAAAGAATCTTGAGTAAGTCCCTAATCCGATCTGGTCTGCGGGGACCGTTGGATGACTCCTTTGCAGCAGCTTTGAAACGCCTGAGGCTGCAGTTTCCCGTTGACTGGGTGGCGGGTCGGGGATATTTTGGACTGAGGTGGAGAGTGAGGGATAGGGATGGCGTAACCTCCGGCGATAATTGAAGCACCCATCGGTCCTGAGTGATACCTTCCCAGGCTTTTAGGTGCTTCGAAAAATGACCCCAGACTGGCTCCAGAGCTGCACAGTCGGGCAATCCCTCAGGGACTGTGAAAAGCTGAAGAGCCACGAAAGGACTCGCGGTCTCCAGTGTTGAGAGGGCCTCTGCCGCCTCTGGGACGGCGTCTTCGGAAGAATTTCCCCTCCCCTGCCTCTGGAAGGGATCATCCTGCTGAGAGGGGTAAGACTTCTGAGATTCACGGAACCGCATTTTCCCTCCTCTTTAGCCTTGGGGTAAGGCCGAAAGGGAGTGGAAAATCGTGCCCACGGCAGTCAAAGTCTTACCTTCCTGCTCGCAGCGGGTCAGTGTGTCCTTTACCTTGGGTCCAAACAGAGAGGACCCATCAAAGGGGCGGCAAAGGAAGACTTAAAGGCCTCCGCTGAATGACACAGGCGGAGCCAGGCTTGTCTCCGTAGAGCAATGCCTGTACTGCCGCTCTACTCGCCTTCCGCATAAGAAATGAGCCTCATGGACGAGTTTGAAATGGACGACAGTGTAGCCAGCTGAGAGCCAACCGCCTGGGCCAGCTCCTCAGGCAGGTTACCCAAGAGGGTATCGGAAAGTTCTTTAATCAGATCCCTCTGAAATCTGGTAAAGTGCGTGAGGTAGTTCAAGGACCTTAATGTAAAGGCCGCTGAACTTAGGGTGCGCTTACTGCATCGATCCATGCTCCTAGACTCCTTATTAGGAGGATGGATGGACGAAGCCTCTGCTACATCTTGCTGGGTAGCAGATGCCACCACCAAAGCATCTACAGCCACACCTTTAGTTAGGAACTCTTTTTCAGGGGGTGCTGAGAGGAACTTATTAGGACGAGCAGGCACCGGTTCCACAGAGTCTGGGTGTTCCCACGCCCTTCAACAGATCAAGTCCAAGAGCTCGTCAAAGGGCGGAGACACCCAGGAGGCAGAGGGCTGAGCCCCGAAGGCCTTAAGGAACACCGACTCATCAGCAGAAGGGGGTTTGGATTGCCAGCCGCCTCGTTGTTTAAGGGCTTCCAGGATGTCTGCAAAGGAGACGTCATCTGAGGACGACTTAGGGGACCCTTCTGCATCATCGAGATCAGTGTCTGATGTAAGAGACTCATCAGGGGAGTCAATGTACTTCCTCTTGCACGATCTTTTCCTGGGGCGGTTCTTGCCAGGAAGCTTCAGAAGGACCTCCAGGAGGGGGGGGGACCCCAGTGGGGGTAACCTCAGGCCCCGGGGCTCCGCTGTCTAAGGACAGGGGGGCTGCCAAAGACCCAGTCTCGGTATGCAAGGAAGGAGCTGGGGAGACCGTGGAGGTAGCCAAAGATGATTTGGCTAACGCACTCCTCATAGCCCTGAAGGCGGGACCACCAGAATCCTGGGAGGGTCCCACCTCCGTGGCCACGATGGTAGACGGCACTCCCGCAGCCGACGCACCGAGAGGAAGGCTTGGGACCGAAAACATCAGTCCCAAAGCATCCCCCCCCCGGGGCCGACAGAAGAAGTCCGCATACCGAACTCCGACTCAAGAGCCGGAGTTGGAGTAAGGGTCGGGCCCGACCCTAAAACCTCCACCGGTTCCACCAGCACCGGCTCCAATGGTGCCCAGGCTGTTGGAGGAGGAACCATAGTAGCAGGGTGGACCATCGGCTCCGAAGCCGAATGGGCTGGAGCCGAAACTAACTTTTGGAACACCGGAGACTGAAAGAGTCTTAGGAGCACCCTGTCGATGTCCGAATCAGACATCTTGGAGGATCTAGATGATACCGATCGGGTCCGAACCGATTTCTCCATCGGCTCCATAGGACTAGGGACCGGCTCGAATGGATTCTATTACTATCGGTTCCGAGGAGATCTCAAGCAATTTCCCTCGGTGCCGATGAGGACTTCGCCCGGGGAAGAGTCTGAGCCGGCAACCCTCATCGGATCCAATATCAGTGGAGCCGATGAAGGTGACCCGCCTCTCGATGCCCCAGTCCTCGGCTCCGAAACCAGAGGGGTCGAGACTGGAGGCATCGAGGCAGACTGTTCCCCTCGGCTCCAAGTCCATGGAGCCGATGGAGAAGCCTGCCTAGGTTTTTTGGCAGTCGGTTCCGACAGACTGGTCGGAGCCGACGCTTTTTTCTTTTTTGAAGGAGAGGGAGAAGAAGATAAAGCCTCCTCGAAGGATGGCTTAATCAACCCTTTAAGGATTAATTTGTTTTTCCTCTCCTGGAGGACTCTTGATGAGAAGGCGTGACACACGCTACATGACTCTTGTAGGTGCTTGGCGCCTAAACAATAAACGCACGAGGAGTGGTCGTCCATTATGGACATCTTATAACCACACCTCGCGCACTTTTTAAACCCAGAGGGTCTATGCTCTTTAGACATGTCTAATAAACTAGTAAGATCAATAATAGACAAAAACTAGCAGTTTAAAGTTCAAAAAAAAAGTTTTTTTTTTTTTTTTTTTTTAAATCAACGATACAGTTACACAAAACACAGAAAAGGAGGGTCAAGACCCTCTAACTTAAGCAGGTACTTGACACACAAATAAAAAGCTAGAAAACTTAAACGGGAAACCTTCCCTTAACGAAAAAACACAAATTCCTCAACAAATATATTCAAACGCACTCGTATCACAACAATAGCTGTTAAATCAGCTTTTGGGTTCAAAATAAGCAAATTCCTGACAGGAAAAGCCTGAATAAAACAGTACTTAGCCCAGCCAAGTTGAGACCACGTCCTAGCTTGTAAGCGGCAAACGAGATCTGGGGGATTAGTGGTGGTGCATCCTGGGATAAGAAATAGCTCAGCCAATAAGAGGCCTCGCTCTATAGCATAGCGTGCCGAGTCGGAGCCGAGGGATCGGCTCCGAGCCCATCAGTACAGAATGTAGGCGAGATAGGATCACATAACATCTAAAAGTTATTATATGGGGTCAACCTTTTGTAATAGACACTTCATGCATTATTACAGCTCACACCTATCTTTTATATGCTTTTGGAATACTTAGTAGCTTGCACAATACTGAAGAAACTTGAACAATCCTGTAACAGGGCAGCTGTATTTGCAGCTGACCTACTGTTTAGCAGTAGAATTCCATGGAACCAATCTAAATCATTATATTGTTGCTGTACACTTTAAAGATGCCCACTTCATTCCGTATGCTTAACATATGCTCTAGAATTCAGTTAGTCATTAAATGGCAGGCATCATCTTGCTCCCTTAGGTCTATTTCATTATTCTAGCACTAGGTCATTATGAGGATTGTGTTTTTTGATACCACATCGTCTTTATAAAGCAAGCATTTGATCCAGTCGAAAAATTCCTCTGTCTCCTGCCACCCTTGCAGATCATTATTTCACCTCTGCTTTCTCCCACAGATCAAAGATTTAGTTTTTTAGCCATCTGGAGAAATTGCATCATAGGCAGTATGTGGTTCTGGCAGTTTCCATACTTGAAAAAGCCATATACTAGCTTTCACTTCAACAGGGGAAGAAATTTTGTTTTGTTTTGTTTATGCCACCCATATGGGGGGGCTCATTCAGACATATCCTGGGTGCCACAGCTCTGAGCCGATTTATGAAAGTATAGAAGTTGATTATGGCTGCTGTTCATCCACCTTGAATTTGTCAACAGTGACTGGGTGATGCACTAGACGTAAAATGTCTGATCTGATGAGGTATTCATTCCTCCTCATGATGGGGTCTCGGATCTGACCCTTGGATCCTTCTCCGCCACATTCTCCAAACTTGGATCTGACTCTCGAGCTCCTCCCTCTTACCTATACTACACTATACTCACCAAAGCACCTCTGATCTTGTTTGCTGTTTCAGCGTCTGGACGTGGATCTCTGTGCTTTGGAGGTGTGGTTGTTTTCACTGAATTTTACAAGCTAGTGTTTATTATCTTTTGTGGGTTCTGTAAGTGATCCTCCCTCATCCTAGTTAGTTCCTTTTCTGGTAGCATGTGTGTGTGAATGTTTTTCTCTAAAACCTTCTTCTCCTGTTATAAAAAAGGCTTTTTTAGATTAGATAGTTTCTTACAGTTAAAGTTTAAAGTTAAAACTTCTGTTAGAGTGCGTTAGAGCTTTTAGCCTCTTCTTACGTAGAGTGTCTATTGGTTTTTGGTGGGTTTTGGTACAGTTCAATTATTATCATGTCTGACAAACCCTTCCCAGAGTTCAAGCATTGCATTTCTTGTGGGCATAAAATCCCCAATCAGGATGCCCACAAAAAGTGCGTGTATTGTTTAGGTGTAGAGCTCATAAAAGCTGATTGTGTAATTTGTGCTTCTTTCAATTTGTGAGCTCTCACAGACGAGCTTAATAAACTGATCTTAAGGGGGTCCTTCTTCTATCTTCAGCTCTTGAGGCTCAGACCCCTTCTTTGGCTTCAGCTACGTCTTCTTCCTGTGCTAGAGAAGCAAAAATTAGGTCTTTCCTTGCCTCTCTGAGAGGGCCTTTGGAAACAAAGGCCAAGAGTAACAAAACTTAGGATCTGACCCTTTCGGATCTGAAGAAAGTGCCTGCCCTGTTGGATCCACCAGCATCCTCGTATCCAGGGGAAATCATCACTTTGTCACCTCCTTCATTGGTTCTGGTGTTGGATCCATTGGCTCTCTATCTGAGAGCTTGGAGCAAGTCTCCTACCCACTCAGTCGAGTCCAAAGCACTCCCGAACTTCCTTATACACTTCTTCCAGAACCTCCTGAAGCTGGTCCGAGGTGGTAGTGTCGGCTCCATCCCTATCGGATCTGTGAGCTACGTGGGCCATGCTATTAGGACTCCTTCTCTGATTCACCCTCTGCTTCGGACTCACAGATTTCAGGACTCCCATGTGTTTTCGGTTCGGCGTAGGGGAAGCTTACTTTCTCAACTCCGATAATACCCTTGATCAGCCCTATTCCTATTCCGTCGGAGCAGAGTGGTTCTCTGAGCCAAGGTGTTGGTGCTCGGTGTGGGAGAGTGAGATCAGCTCTATCTTTGTTGGAGCCATCTCTTCCCTTAGGCGCCTCGGCCCTTGATGGCTCAGGTCTGATCTCTTCTGGAGGCTGTGTATCTGGTGCGAGTCCTATCTGCTTTCCCCTCATGGCTTCGGCTTTGGGGGAGATTGAGAGGGCCACTCCTGGTCCATTGGCTTTTCAGGTAGTGGAGAGGGTTGTCTCCCGAGTTAGAAAACCATCATCACATGTCCCACAGTCCACCCCTGTACCACCTTCAGGTCGGAGCCTTGAGCCCATTCGTTCTGTCCTGAGTCAGCCTGTCCTGAGCGACCTCCAGGACTCCCCTGTCCAAGAGGTACCCTCCTCTTCTGATACTTCTCCAGAGTATCCTGCTGAGGAAGTTCCATGGAAGAAGACTTGCAAAAGGAGACACATTGACTCCCCGATGGAGTCATGAACCTGAACCGAAGACACTGACTTTGATGACTGGGAAGGATCCCCCCAATCCCCATCTGAAGATATCTCCTTCTGAGACGTTCTGCAAATATTAAAGCAGAAAGGTGGGTGGTCTGCCCAGCCTCTATCTTCTGAGGAATCAGTGCTCTTGGAAGCCTTTGGGGCAGGCCAGTCTGCATCCTGAGTGATCCTCCCCACCTCAGTGGATGACCTCATTGATTTGGTTTCACACTGGGCATGGAAGGAACCAGATACCATTGAGCCCATTCCCAAGGCCCCAGTAGATGCTTGGTTACAGTAGGAGACAGAAAACATTGGAGTAATGATCCCGTAGTTGATGCCATCGTGGTAGTGGCAGCCAATAAAAAAGAACTGGCAGAGAAGACTGCCAATATCCATCCGCCTAACAAGGAGTCTAGAGCATTGGACAGGATTGGAAAGCATGTTTACGTCTTAGCCACTTTGGGGCTGAGGTCGTTAAATTACGTAGTTCACTTTACTTAGCTGCAGTGAGATCTGATCAAGGAGCTTTCAGCTTCTCTCGAAGATCCCATGCCTGTGGAGGAATTCAGGAAACTCTCTCCCAAGCTGGACACGCTATCGTCTTGTCGCCAATTCTTCGAGGTTAATTTTCCCTTACAACGGAAGATGTCTCACAAGCTGTCAGTGCAGGACTATCCCTAAGGAAGCATGCCTGGATGAGGGTATGTGATTTTGCGGAGCCCTTTAAAGCGTTTTTTTGTGAATGCCCCTCACAATGGCTCTTCACTGTTTCAGGCATTGATTAGAAATGCACTCACCCACAGGGAAAAGAATGGGAAGAACGTTTCTGCTGTAGGAATCAAATTTTCTGCACCCGAGGTCCTTTTCCAGGAACCAATGACCAATGTGGAGGCAAGAAAATGTGGTTCCATAAATCCCAAGGACCTTTCTAAGACCCACGCTGGGAACCCTCCTCTAGAGGCAAAAAAGGAGGGTTTAATGGTAGGTGCCACCCTAGAGGCAGTGGGGAATCTGCAGAACCAGGGCTTCAGAGACGCCTTTTCCAACCAGCACTATTAGCACTCCTGAAGCGCTGCCTGACTCTCCATCTCTGGAGGCAGTCAGGGGTCAACTAGCTTTGCACTCAGAAGCCTGGACCACCACTTAAATGAAAATCCATGGGTGCTAATAATAATATCCAGAGACTACTACATTCCCTTTTTCCTTCCCCCTCCAAACATCAACAAGAAACTGCCTGACATGCCACCCAGCCAGAGGGAGCAAACAGCATAGGAGATTCTAAAATTGCTGCAGAAGAGAGTCATCTAAGAGATCCTGACTGAACAAAAAGGATTCAGAATCTACTCCTGCTTCTCTTTGATGCTGAAAAAGACAGGGGACCCATTCTGGATCTGAGAAAATTGAATTGTTACGTAATGAACTTGAGGTTCCTAATGGTTATGGGTCCAGTCCATTCTGCCACTTTTGTGAAAGGATGATTGGATGTGCTCAATAGATCTCAAGGATGCATACTTTCACATCAAAATACAGGCGTTCCAGGTGATACCTTTGCTTTCGGCTGGGAGCCAGTCATTTTCAGTTCAGGGTGCTGCCATTTGGACTCACCACAGCCCCCTCCAGGTGTTCACACCAAATGCATGGTGGTTGTAGCAGCTCACATGAGACTCGAAGGATTCCAAGCGTTTCCATATTTAGACAATTTGCTCCTTACCACCCCAATGAGGCATCAGCTTATCCATGCCAGAGATTACTTAATCCAACTTTCACACTCCCTGGGCATTGCTGTAAACCTAGACAAATCCAGTCTGACTCCTGTGCAGAACCTAGAATTCATAGGGATGCAGCCGAACACGAGGGATAAAATACCTTCTCTTCCCTTCCACCCTATAACAATACTGAGTTTTCAAGTCAGGGAATTTTTATCCCAGCATTCCCCCCCTCGCGCAGATGGTCTTACAAGCCCTAGGAGCCATGTCAGCAGCAATTCTGTAAGACCCTCTAGCAAGGTTCTTCATGTGGATTCTTCAGTGGACACTGGCAGTGCAGTCGTCCATTCTGAGTCGGCTGTTATCCTTTCCCATCAGATTGACACCAGTTTGTAAACATCACTTCAACTGCGGGATTCAGACAGACAGTCTCCTTCTAGGTAGACCCTTCTTAAGCCCCCCCCCCCCTTCAGTAGCCACAGTGACCATGGATGCCTCCCAGTTTGGGTGGAGGGGGGCATTACAATGGGAAGATGGTCCAAGGCACATGGTTCCCCATCAAGACCAGACTACATATCAGTGTCCTAGAGATGAGAGCAGTTCTAATGTTGCAAGCCTTTCAGGATGCTCTCCCCTTGGGGACTATTGCAGTTCACACTGCCAACATGTCTGTAGTCTGGTTCATCAACAAGCAAGGAGGAACCTGTTCATACCCCTTGTGCAGGGAAGCCATGAGGGTGTGGGAATGGGCGATCTCTTCGGACTGCCTTCTGGTTGCAATGCACATTCCGGGTAAAGCCAGTGATTTGGCGGACAGCCTCAGCAGATCAATCCTTATGCCACGAGTGGTCCCTCGATCAGTCAGTGGTGAACATGATCTTCAATCGCTGGGGTCAACCTTGCTGCAACCTTTTTGCCTCTTCCATCAACAATAAATGCAGCAAATTCTTTGCTCTGAGCTCCCAACCGGGAAGTCCCAGAGGGGCGCTCTGGTGCTCGATTGGCCCCTGGGTCCCCTGTATGCTTATCCCCTTTTCCACTTATCGTGAACTTTGTACATAAGGCAAGCAGGCTGAAGAGCTCACTCATCCTCATTGGCCCCTTCTGACTCGACAGGTGTAGTTCCCCCTTCCTATGGTCTCATCCGAAATATCCTTTGTGGATACTGGTACCCAGACAGGACCTCCTTTCTCACCCATCAGGAATAAAACAACCGAATCTGTATGCCCTCAGACTGACTGCCTGGATTATCCACTTCCATCCCTAGCCAGACACTCCAGGCTTGCTTTTCCTGTCCGTAAAGTAATCTAGCATTGCAGAAGGCATTTTACTAAGAAGGTTTACACCAGCAAGTGGAAACTGTTCACTGTTTGGGCTACAAGTAGGAATACTGACCCTTTCTGAGCACCTGTCTCAGATATTCTGCTTTTTTTTTTTTTTAGTACCCTGTTTAAGGAAGCACTAACTTCTCTACCATCAAGCTTCAATTAGCTGCAATTTCTAATTTTCACTCTGATAGTCTATCTTTTTGCCTGTCCAGTTTTAGATTATGCAAATCTTTTATGAAAGGCATTTTTTTGTTGAGGCCTCCCATCAAGGATCCCTCTCCACCTTGGGACCTCACTGTCATGCTACAGGGTTTGACTCTGGGACCCTTTGAAACAGCTGCCATTTGTGACATGAAAGTTTTTGTCATGGAAGACCATGTTATTAGTGGCCCTTACTTCATCGAAGAGAATTTCCGAATTACAGACCTTATCTTCCAAACCTTCTTACATAATTTTTCATAAAGACAGTGTTTCTCTACACACCAATCCTTCCTTTATGCCTAAAGTGACCATGGAAAATAACATCAGTCAGTCCATTTACTTACCGGTGTTCTTTCCAAATTTTTCTAATAAAGAGGAATATGCTCTTCAACTTCTCGACATTCATAGACAGTTGCATTTCTATATGGACAGAACTAGATGACACAGGAAGTCTGCACAACTGTTTGTAGCTTTCTCGGCTAACAAATTGGTCCAAGCGGTCTCCAAATTCACTGTAACAAAATGAATAACTGGTTGTAGCTCTCATTTACTCACAAAAGGGCATTTGAAGTACCTGGACCTCCTAGGGCACATTCCACTTGGGCTAGGGCCATGGCTACGTCTGCCTTCTTGTCTAGAACCTCCATTGATGATATTTGTGCAGCAGCTACATGGTCCAACAGTCACACCTTTGTAGTGCATTGTAAGCTGGATATCATTTCTAGGAGCAGGGTTTTCATTGGCTCTATGGTGATCAGTATATCCTTCCATTAGGTCTATCCGGGAATCGTGTATCTGGGGACTCTGATCCTATTGTGAGGAGGAATGAAGAAGACAACATCAGATTAAAGGTATGTCTTACCATAATGTGGCATCTCTGTTTTCCATCTTCATTCCTCCTCACTTTCCCACCCAGCCCAACCCCCTGCCTCATTCTTCTAGAGGATTGTGGTACATGGTGGGACTCGTAGGTCCCATGTCTGAGCATCATCTACCATTATTTTCTGCTGAGTGGGTCATGGATGTATGGAGTCTGCAAACTTTATCTAAGGTGCTTGGGTGGGTGTAGTGCATTATGGGTAAGAGGGAGTAGCTCGAGAGTTGGATCCAAATCCAGAGAATGTGGCTGAGCCAGATCAGGGGGTCGGATCCGAGACCCTGTCGTGAGGAGGAATGAAGGTAGCCAACAAAGATGCCAAGTTATAGTAACACAACTTTCTGTTTTTGCATTGCTGTCTACCGTTCTGCTTATTAGAAAGACTGCCTGGTGGTTTTAGATTCAGCTCAACAGTGATTTAAGAAACTGGTAAGTGGCTTCAGACTTTTTGTTCATGTAGTAGGTGGTCAAAATTGACAAAGATAAAGCCTATCATGTTCCATCTCCTACCATACATTACTTAAGGACAGTGACTGTTTCTTTACACAACACAAGCTGCTTCCACCACAAGCCACTGTCAGGAAATAATGTTCCCCCCCAGAAATGTGAGCAAGTGCAGTTGTCTTTAGGAAGACATTATCTCAGAGCGGTGGGGTATGTGGCTTCTTGTATAACTGTGATTTCATTGGCAAGCTGGAACATGAGAAGTCATTGGATGTGCAGCTCATTGTGAAATAATTTCTACAATAGTTCAGCTAGAGTATTCCACCCAGAAAGGAGATATTCACAAAAAGGCTTGATACAGGTTGTTGAAAGGAAAATTTGTTCAGCAGCTTCCAGCACCAAACACTGCTACAGCACATGGACAGCTTCCAGCATCAAACACTGCTACAGCACATGGACAACCACAGTTAGACCTATTTATTTACTAGCATTCTGCAGAACTGCACTGCAGCAGGGGTTGGGGAATGGATGCTTTCTCTCAAGTGTAAGATCAGTGCGCACTGTGTATCTTTCCTTCTGCGCAACTGATTCATAAAGTGCTATTAATTAATAGTATTACAAGGTGGAACTCACCTGATTGCGGTAGACTTAGGCTAACAAAGGAGACCATAGATGTCATTACTATTATAAAGGCTATCAAAGCTGCCAGGGAAATTCCCACTAGTTCTTAAGGGCAGGGCAGTACATGCAAGTATTTCATCCATCGGACTCCTAACATGGTTGATTGACCTTTGATTCCACATAAAGATTACTTTTCAGGAGATTTCTGGATCATTGACTCATTCACTCAGTGTTTATAGTCATTTAGAAGATAACTCAATTATGGCAATAGAAATAAAAGGCAATAAAATAGTCATATGGAACAAAGGATAATTTGTTGTTAAAGTCATAGTGGAGAACTGTAAAAAGGGGAAGAATCCAAGTATGGCATGGGTTGACTACAAAAAAGCATTTGATAGTATCCCACATTCATGGATAAAAGAATGCTTAAAAATGTATAACATACATCCTACACTGGTCAACTACATTACAGTGACCTTGAAACATTGGTAGACCACTTTGCAATTAAGCCATGATAAAAACAAATTATTATTCCAGGGATAAAACTTAAAAGTGGGATATTCCAGGGTGAGACTCTGTCACCACAACTATTCTGACTTGCCCTTAACCCAGTAAGCTGTATACTTAGCAGCTTAGGCCATGGATATAATTTTGCTCCTAGAAAACAAAGTGTAAAGACTTTTCATGTTCTCTTTGTCAATGATTTAAAACTGTATAGCTCATCAGATGAGGAACTGAAAGCTCAACTGCAAGTTGTCAAAACTTTTTCAGATATAAGAATGTAATTTGGTCTTGATAAATGTGCAAAGGCAACCTTTAAAGCAGGAAAGCTGCAGCACCAAGAAAACATCAGTTTGGGACAAGAATGTGATATAAAAGAACTTGAGCAAGAGTAAGTGTATAAATATTTGGGGACTGAAGGATCAACAGTAAAACATGAACAAATGCGAATAAAACTTAGTAAGGAATATTGTAGAAGACTTAAATTAATCCTGAAAAAAAAAATAGCGTTGACATCTAGGAACAAAATTCAAGCTATAAACCAATTTGCTCTTCCTGTCCTAACCTAACAGTTTTGGAGTGATTGACTTGCACCAAAAGATGTTGGATAGATTAGACCGAAAAGCAAGAAGGATGCTTCAAGCTCAAATTATTTACAAAAAGCAGTGCATACCAAGATTATATATTCCCCATTCTGAAGGAGGTATGGGCCTCCTTCAAAATGATTACATGGATAGATCTGCAGTCGTGGGACTCCACACATATCTACTGAGGTCACAAGACCCAAATGTAGTGAAAGTTTTGAAACATGAGGAGAGTGAATCTGAGATGACTTCCCTTCTTAGTCTAGCAGAAGCATACTGCTGTCAAACAGAAATGGAAACTAAACCAGAAGTAGATAAAAAATCAGGTAGCAACTGAATGTGCCAAAAAATAAAAAGAATACAAGTTGAAGGATCAGATGAGAAGGCAAGAAATGTGGAAAATGCATAGATATAGTTGCAAGTGTAGAAAACTTCAGGAAGCACCTCATGTTGATCAGGATTGAATGCAGGAATGGTTAAAGAAAGGTAAATTTAAACCAAAAGATGAAAGGTTAATATTGGCGGCCCAAGATAGTGGGCTGAGTACACATTGGTTTACAAGTCCATTGAACATGTGGGAGAAACAGACAAATGTAGGTTATGTAAAACAGAATTGGAAGGAGCCACACACCTTGTTGCTGGTTGTGATATACTAATGGCAGAAGGACTGTATACTGAAGGGCATAATAACTTGGAAGACTGTTGCTTCTGGGGATTGTGCAAACATTATAATACTAAAGTAGCTGAAAAACATTGGAAACGTGAGCCACAAAGCATCATAGAAAATGAAATCTACATCACATGGGATCACCAATTCCCAACAATTCAAAAGATAGTTGTGAGTAAACCAGATATAGTGGTCCATGAAAAGAAGACAGAAGTAGCATTGATCATTGAAATCACCACACTCAGTGACTACAGTGTCTTGCGTACAGAGAAACAAAGTCATAAAATATCAGGATTTGCAGGCAGAAACGAGTAATGTGGAAGAAAGATACCCAGACAATTCCAGTAGCAGTAGGAACAATGGGTCTTATAAAAAAGGATCTGTAATCTTATTTAGATGTGTTGCTAATACATGTAACTCCGTATGAATTGCAGGAGGAGTCATTGGACACATTGCAGGTGCTGCGAAGAGCACTTCTGATTGACATCCAAGACTGAAACAATATTAATTTCATATCATACTTTGACTTGGGAGTGGGGTCCATTCCCTTCATGGTATTAGAAACCCAGAACATTTGGAGAAATTAAAAAAAGAAGAGCAAGTGAGCAAGCAGCAGAGAGTAGTATTGCTGGAATTGAATTCATCCTTAAGTCTTGGTGAATACCTTCATGAGGTGGACCCTGTGTTTCACAAAATCTTACCTAGACAACACTGATATACAGACTCTATTTTATATAGCATATAACATGGACAGTAGTAGTTTAAAAACACAAAAAAAAGCTGACTGGGTACACAAGACCTAGGATAAAAAGATGTACCCAATTCTGGTAGGCGCACTGGTGCCAGGACTGGAAAAAATGAATTTAGAATCCTCAAGACAAGAAAACATTCCTACAGTGGGGCTACACCCAGTCCCAGGGGAGGATGGCCCCCTGTTGTAGAAGGAAATAGCAGCCCAGAAAAATCACAAAAACTGATAGGCCAAAAAAGAGCTATAAAGAAGGTAGAGTGGACTACTGAGGGTAAGAAAACGGTTATGTATTGTTACTATTATACAAGAATCCCAGAATTTCCAGATAGAAGTTATACAAAAAGATTGGGAGAAATTAGAAGAAATACTTCTACAAGAAAAACTGTAAGAAGCTACAAATAAATGTGTCCATTAGTACAACAGATTTACGAAAAACATTATGTAGACCAAGAAACCTTTAATCATTTGGAAGAGGAAGCGAGTGAGGAAGTGCAAAAATATGAAGATCAAAATCTAGAGACCTTTGAAAGGTATAAAAAAAGAGATGTAGACATGGGGGAAAAAGAGAAATCTGATATGATGCAATATTTATGGAAAGAAGAAAGCTAAATTAATCAACACAAAAAAAGACAGCCTGAAAGATATTGGAAGAGAAATCGAGGCAAAGCCATCCAGATATGGGAAAATTCACAATAAAAAAACATAAGATCACAAAGAAGTAACATGGAACAGAAGAGTAGTAAAGTAGAAGCTAAAAAAATAGAAGTAGTTATGGAATACTTGCAAAGCGAATAATTTAGTGCAGAAAGTGTAACACAGGTTACACCACAGCATGATGAAACAATGAGTTCTCAAAGTAAAGAGAAACAGGAGGAGCAGGAGACATCTGAAAAAGAAATATGGACATGGGAAAGAAAGTGATTTTGTATGGTGCAATATTTATGCAAAGGAGAAAGTGAAACTAAGCGCAAAAAGACCAACACCAAAGATATTTGAAGAGAAATGCAGGCAAAGGCATCCAGGTAGGGAAAATTTTACAATACGAAAAATAAGAAAACAAAGAGGAAAAGTAGAAACGATTTGGTAATGGAGAAGTTAAAGAAATAGAGAGGTTATGGAGTACCTGCAAAATTAAGGATTTAGTGAAGAAAATGCAACTCAGGTAACATTACAGCAGGATAGAGCACTAGATCCCCAAATTAAGGAGAAACCAATGGAGCAGGAAACATCTGATTAGTTGCCATATGAAGATACTTTGGAACCTTTCATAAGAAACCAGTACAAATGTTTAGTTGGACTTGCACAGCAAGAGAAGGAACAGGAAACTGTGGCAACTCTGACGCAGTCAATGTTGGGGAGTTAGAGGCCAGTGAGCTCCCATATGGAAGAGCAACAGATGACACGGGATGAAACTGAAGAGAATGTGACACAGGAAGATGGTCTGGAACTTTATATAGAATGCCTGCAGGAAATGGAGAGCAATGTGTCCTCAGTTTAGAAGAAAATGATACAAGAAAGGGTTGCTTGATTTTAAAAGAAATGGACAGACATATTGATGTCAATGAAAGAAATAAACTACAGAAAGTCAATAAAACTCCCAAAATTAGAAGTTTGATAAAACCAATGAACATAGTAATTTAGACTATCCATAGAAATTGTGATATAACAGAATTAAATAGCATATAATACTATCCAGCTAAATAACAGTATTATCACAAAAACACAGGGCAGTAAGGGGAAGGAAGGGGAGAAATCGAATGCCATCATAGAAGTATTGACTAGAGAAAATTATAAAGTAATTAAGACAAGAAGTGTCACTGTCAGAGTATAGAAAAGGGAACAGATCAACAAAGTACTCAGAAAGATAAATGTGATAAAAACAATACGTAGTATCGGAACAGATCAGGATCTGTCATGCACTATTGCAAATAATCTAAAAATATCAGCACAGGCAGAAAAACGTAGAAAATATGCAGATAAATATAAAGGAAGAGTACAAAATAATTTACTGATGACCCAAAAAAGTTTTATAGAGAATTGGGAAACAAGGCAAATGCAATTGAAACACCACCAGGAAAAAAAGAAGAAATAGATGCATTTTGGAGAAATATATGTGAAGATCCTGTGGAACATAAGAAAGATGCTGAATGGATAGAAGAAGTTAAAGAAAAAAATAAGAACTTCAAATGTACAGGATATAAAATGGGATGAAGTAATGGACAGAGAGATTAAAGCATAGTTAAGAAAAGCTCCTAACTGAGAAATCTCCAGGCCCAGATGCAGTACCTAACTTCTGGCTAAAAGTATTAACATCTTTACATGAAGATTTAGCCGTGAGTACAAACTATTTTTATGCACACCCTGACCAGACACCAACCTGGTTAACAATAGGAAAAACAATACATCTATGTAAGAATGAACCTGCAGGCTTTCCTAAAAACTACAGACCAATAACTTGGCTCCAGATGTATAAACTATAAACTCTGTAGGCATCATTTCCAGTGTGTAGTCATTTAGAAGAAATCTCAATCGTGGATGTAGAACAAAAGGGTAATAAAAGAAAGTCTATTCAAAAACAGTAATACATGCTTTAGAGAGATCTAAAAATAGTGCAGATACAAGCTGGCCAAAATCTTGGGCATGATTTATGGTGTCCATGAAGGATAAACAGGGCAGTTGCAGCATTGTGATTTGGTCTGAAATCGTGCTGGGTTAGGGAAAGTGGTTTGTTATGGAGCTCCTCCATGACCAGTTCAGAACAGACACCCGTAGAGACAGCAGTCTTCAACTAACATTATGGATAGTTGGAATACCCTTGTTTTTCCTGCCAACCTTATCTTGGGTCTCTTGAGGCAGTGTAGCAATTGCCTCATGTATACAGACGACCCTCTACTGATAACAAACACTCTAGTACAGAGTACTTGAAATGCATTTACACCAAGAATCTGGAATCTGTGCTCTGTCTCACTCAAAACTGTAACACAGAGAAGGTTGTCAACTCACCCACAACTACATATACTAATACTACCACTACTCATACACATAGTACACATCAGACACATAAATCCACATACGCGGAGGTTCTTTCAAAAAACTTACCAAAACACAAGAGTGCTGCAACTAACACAGTCCACACAGCATCCATGACACATAGCAACACCAGTCTCTCACCCACTAAAAAAATAAAAACAAATTTTCTTGTCATTGGAGACTCAGTAGTGAGACACATAGATGTCCCACTCGCCAGGTTGGACAAGGAGAAAGTCAAGGTCAGCTGCCTGTCTGGCTCCAGGATTCATCAGATCACACATGCACTCTTGTCTCTCAGCAACAAGTACCATTATGACTCTGTCATAGTTCATGCTGGTGTGAATGACCTGAAATGAGATATACCTCACTGGAATATATGAAGAGGGACACATGGTTGAGTTGTCTGAGTATGTCTCAGGCAGATATGCCCCTAGTCTTGAGCAGCATACTAACCTCACTTAGAACGATGCCACAATATAAACAAAAAAATGATTGATTTCAATAGTTGGCTCAGTTTTGGTGTCATTCAAAGGGGATCTAGTTCCTGTCAGCCTGGGAAGCCATTGTTGACCAACCTCGTTGCTTTGCCAGAGATGGTTTGCACTTGGCACCTCTAGGTTTTTGGCTGCTGACGAAGGCTCTTGCCTCCGCCATAGTGCCTTTTTAGGCAAAGTCTCAAAAAGATTACCGACATGTAATTATCCAATCATAGCAAAATAAAGGCCATGCTGCTAAATGCTAGGAGATTAAACCACCAGAAACTGCACTCCGTGGAAGCACTTCTATCACCATTAGATGTAGATGTCTGTGCAGTCACATAAACCTGGTTCAAGGCCTCTGAGAGTACACTGGCCTTGCAAGGCTACAATGCTTTCTGCACAGACCACGAAATGAGCATGTGAAAACCAAAGGAGGCGGTGTCAGTATATATTAGAGATAAAAAAACAGTAGTGTAAAGCACCCAAAAAACAAAGAAAAAAATATCCAGTGTGCAACAGCTATATATTAGAGATAAATTCACCTCCTTTCTAGTTAGACTAGACAACTCCTTGGAGTTACTCCAGCTCCATGTTACAGTGGGTAAGGCACCCATTCAAGACATAGCCAGTTATAGATCCTACTTCATGGGTCATGATACCCATGAAGCCTGCTTGACCAAACTGGAGACCATTCAAATTTTACAGAACATGCTGGCTATGGGGGATTTCAATTATCCCACCATCAACTGGGAATCCTGTGCTAGCCCTTACTTGCTAGAGCAAAAGTTCCTTGACTTTGTCAATTCAAATGCCATGGAACAAATTGTCCATACCCCGACAAGGCGAACAAACAGTCTGGATCTGGTCTTCACCAGCATGTCAAACAGATGGACTGCGCAACTGTCGGATCCTCATTAGTTAAAATTGACTACAAATCAGTCACCTTCAAGCTGGCTCTAACACAAGAACTCACAAAAGGTGAAATCAGACTAAAAAACTTCACTAAGGCAAGCTATACCATCTTAGGTGAAGGTATAAATGCATTCCAAGCCCCACCCCAAACTTGAAGTGATAACGTCACTGAAGCTTACATTAAAGCCCTGTACAGTCACTTGCATAAGTTTATAAACTTAGCCGTACCAGAAAGAATCAAAGCCAGAGCCCCAAAGTTGCTGTCCAAAAAACAAAGGCAAGGCCTCAACAATGGAAAAGCACCCTCCTTAGCCTCAACAGGCAAATAAGACAACTTCTCAAATCCACCAAGGACTCCTTTGAGAGAAACTTGGCAAGTACAGCCAAGGATAACCATGAGGCCTTTTACAGCTGCATACGTAACCTAAAGGGTAAAACCAAAGCATGTGCAGAACTAGTGGCCAACGGTATCACACAAACTGACTCGAGAGAGATAGCAAACCTGCTAGTGGGTAGGTTTGTGAAAATTTCACTCCCTTTTCCACTCCTAACTTAAAACAAACCTTCCCCCAAACCCCCTCCCCCTCCTTCCTACATATCTGAAGAGCAGGTCCTCAAAGCCTTGTCCAAGGTAAAAACACACAGCCAGTATGGGACCAGATGACATCCCAGACTCTCTTCTAAACAGACAAAAACATGAACTCGCATCACCACTAAGTACCTTTTTCAAGTCGTAGTCTAACCACAGGCTTTGTTCCTGCAGAATGGAAAACAACAGTTATTCTCCTTCACAAAGGTGGCATAACAACAGACCCAGGGAATTGCAGACCGATAAGCCTGACCAGCCTCCTCTGTAAGGCCATGGAACGTATCATTATGGACCTCCTAAATAAAGACATAGGTGACCTCCAAACCCTAGATTCTACCCAGTTCGGCTTCGTGAAGGGGAGATCCTGCCTGTTAAATCTGGTGGATTTTGTTGAAAATGTGACCAAGACCATGGACGAGGTCAAATCTGTGCATACTGCATACCTCAACTTGGCAAAGGCTTTCAACACAATCCCATATTCAGGCATTACTAATGAACTTAGCAGACTGAATGTAAACCCATTTGTTGTAAGATGGGTTGCCAGCTGGCTCACAAACTGGACATACACTATCAAACTGGGTGACTGCACATACCAGCTGACCTGTTACCAGTGGGGGAGGCACAGGCATCAGAGCTGGACCCCTACTCTTTCTGGTATATACTTCTCAGAAGTTAAGCTGAAAACTAAGGGGTTGTGGCTGGCCAAGTTTGCAGACGACTGCAAACTAGGTGCAGTCATTGAATCCCCAGATGATGTCACCTACGCAGGAGGGTCTCATGCACGCTAATGACTGATCTATTAATCACAGTCTCAAACTGAATGCAAAGAAATGCATTATCATTCCCTTTGGCACAAACAATGTCCCCTTACACCATCAAATCAACAACAGTACCCTAAGTACCCCTGAAGTGAGAAGAGACATGGGAACACAAGTTGACTGCGACCTTATCTTCAACCACCATGTGTCTTTTGTAGTAAGCAAAGCTTTCTACATAGCACACTTGATTTGTAAAGACATCACCTCGAGAGCAAAAGAAGTTATAACCTCCCTATATTCGGCACTTTTCTGGCCCATAATTGAGTGTAAAGCCCCATTTGCCATGTACCGTACTAAGCTCCTGTAGCAATTAGAGAGACCTTAGAAGTTTCTATCAAAGAAGATCAAGGGTGTCTAGCATGTGCCTTACACTGATGGACTAAAGTCCATCTCATTATACTCTGTATCGTATAGACAACTTAAGGGATACTTATGCCTGGCCTACAGAGCAATCCAAGACCCAGACCTAATGAACTGTCTGAATATTCATAAATCAAATGGGACTAGGGCTACCCATTCCAGGGACATAAGTATGGCTGCAACCTAAGTAGGACATGCTGGAGGGACAGATTTATCTCCCAGCGATTGCCGCATCTTTGGAAAAGGTTACCAATTTATGTGAAACAGGGCAGTTGTATGACAGTATTCAAGAGGAACCTGGACGAGTGGATGAAGCATCATAAATTCTTACCAGCGATAGAGCCCACAACCCTCCTGGACATGGGCAGTTATCACTAAATGCAATCTTGGGTATTGACTAACATTTCTTTACTATTAGATTGGGATGAAACGGCTAGGCTTAAAATGATCTCCGGGTCGATAGCCTAGTAATATCGTATGATCCTGTGAAGATAATTAATGAGCTGCTTATGGATACATTTTTTCACTATTTTAGACAAAGAAAATAAAATAGCAATGGGGCGATAGAACTGACGAGTTACATCCTTTGTGTAGTGGGATAATGAAGGACTTTACAAGATGCTTGGAACATATGATCTTATGTTTTCCTGTCTCGCCGTAATTCTTGCTGGTTGGGTTCGGAGCCGATCCTCTGCTCTGACTTGGCCGAATATTAAAGCTCGAGAGCTTCCACTGGCTCGTAGCTGACCCCATCCTACGATGCTCTGGTTTACATCCCCAGATCTCGTTTGCCACTCAAGCAATCGAGAAGTATTCTGCTGGCTCATTGGCTTAGTATTGGATTGTTTTTTCAATATTGCCATTATTTGTACTATTTTTCTATTTCCTTAGTTTTCGTCTTCTGTGTGTTAGTTAAACCCCTATTTCTTAGTGTTGTAATCCGTTCCCACTGTGAGACCCGTTTAACTTAGTGGGCTCTCAGCGGCCCCTTTAAGTTAGAGGGATGCTCTCCATTTCTGTGTGTCGTCTTCTGTGGTTGTTTTCAATAATCCGTTTAAGTTAGAGGATTCTTGTCATAAATTTAAAAAAAAAAAGTTTCCTTTCTGATTTACTGTGCTGTCTATTGGTAGTTGGTGTGTTCTCTAGTTTGTACTGTTAGCCTAATTATTTTTGCTGTTTTTTTCAGGTGATAATTAGTGTTCATTTCCTTAGCACCATGTCTAAGGACAAAGAACACAAGCAGTCTGGGTTCAAAAAGTGCAATCAATGCACCCAAAAGATGTCCCTTACAGATGGTCACAAGAGTCGCGTGTACTGCCTCGGTGCCATCCATTTACAGGACCCCTGCACCATTTGTCAGGGTGCTCCATGAACGCAAAAATAAATTGATGGCAAGGGGTTTGTTGACGGGGCCTTTTCAAGAAGCTTTAGATACCACTCAGAGCTCCATATCTTCTTCCCCTACTTCGATCCATTCAGAAATCAACAAAGAAAACTGCTACAATGGCTCCAGTTTTAGAGCCACCTAAGAAAATGACAGCATCGGAACCAAGGGCTCTCTGCTCCAATAGACCTGAATCATCATCCTCTGCTCCAAAAGTGTTCACAGAGCCAACAGAGGTATCAAGCAGGAAACGGTCTCCTATACTGGAGCCGATCTCTCCAACTCTGAGATTGCCTATTCTGGAAAGGGGCAGATCTCCTTCTTTGTCCACCCGTTCTTCCAGGAGTTTGTCTGATGAGGATGTAGAGCGGGTGGTGAAGAGATTACTTCGAACACCAGCCCTGGCAAAACATTTGTCATCTTTGGACCCAAAGGAATTGGAGCCATTCCATCCGACGCCTTCTACATCGATTCCTCCTCCAATCACCCTAGAGTCTTCTGAGCCAGAGAGCTTGGATCCGATAGTAGTGGAACTGTCGGCACTGAGACCCCTTTTGGAATCTTTGGTTCCAACATCTGCTCTGACTCCCGTCTGATGTTGAGGAGTCCAGGAGCTGATGCTCGCCAGTCGGGACTGGGGGGGGTGTTGACTCTAACACTTGGCACCTCGGCTAGGTTGAGCTCGACTCCTACCACAGTTTCAGAGCCACCCGTTCTGCCTTGGAGCCAGCCTTCTCTCTCTTCGGAGCAGGGCAAGGGGGCTTTTGAACTGATGGAGAAAGGCTGTCTGCACAGACGGCTCCGCTCTCGGGCCCAGTTTCTCATCCCTCCCAGGTGTCAGTGTTGATCTCCACTCCACCTCCTCCCCCTAAGCTGAGAGACCCAGAGTCTCAAGAGGCCCCTGCAGGTGGCATTGTCTCTTCCAAAACTTCACCAGTATATCCTTTTGAGGAAGTCCCACGGAAGAGACTGTGCAAGAGGAAGCACATAGACTCCCCTGAGTCTGTCACTTCTGATACCGATTTGGATGAATCAGAAGCGTCCCCATGGTCCCCCTCTGAGGATGTCTCTTTGAGATCCAGAAACAGAGAGGTGACTGGCAAACCACCAAACCTTCAGTGGATGAATTGGTATACCTGGAGGCTTTTGGGTCTCACTCTTCCACCTCTTGGGTGACTCCCCCGTATGACTAGCTATTGTCAGTAATTTTTTTAAGGCATGGACTTCCCTAGATACGGTGGAGCCTGTTCCGAGGAGGCCCAACAAATTCATCACAGCCCCTGTTGATAAAGAATTCTTGACAAAAGGAGTTCCTGTAGCTGCAATGGTGTTGGCGGCGGCCACTACAGAGGAGTTATTTGAGACTTCCTCATCTGTTCATCCTAGTAACAAAGATTTGCGGACTATGGACAGATATGGAAAAACGTGCCTTCTCTTCAGTGGCATTTACCCTACGTTCGCTGAACTATCTAATTCACTTCACAAGACTGCAAAGGGATCTCCTCAAGGAGCTAGGCGAGACCATTCAGGGAGCTGTAGCTTCACGGTCTGCTGACAAAGTTACCTCACAGCTCTCCACCCTCAATTCCACAGTAAACTCCTCCATGCAGCTGATTTCATATGCAGCCGATGGAGCGAGCAAGGTAGCAGCTGCAGGAATTTCTCTGTAGATACATTCCTGGATGCAACTTTGCCGAACCCTTCAAATCTTCCTTCACCAACGCCCCCCTTTGATGGTTCAGCCCTTTTTGGACCAAAGGTGAGAGAGACCTTGACCAGGTGCGAGCAGGAAGGAAAACCCTTGTCTGCCATCAGAGTCTGTTTTTTCCACCCCGTTTAGACCTTATCCCAAAGATCAGAAAGCTGGGAAGATAAGGTTCTGCAAGTCCCAAAAAGGTTTTTCTGACAGTCGTGGTGACACCTCCCCCAAAGGCAGAGGGGAAGGTAATAATGGAAGATGCCATCCTTACGGCACAGGGGGTCTGCAGAACCAGGGCGACAGGGATACTTTCTGTAGTGGGCCCTTCTAGTGCTCCTGAAAGGAGGCCCACCTGCTCTTCTCTGGAGGCAGTCAGAGGATGCTTGTCAATGTACCCAAACGCCTGATGAGAAATTTCGCAAGACAAATGGGTACAAACAATCCTATCCAGAGGTTATTACATTCTCTTTTCCACCTCCCCTCCCATAATGAAGTCCTTACCAGACCTTCCACCCGGTCAGAGGAACTATGCAACACAAGAAATTGTCATGTTGCTAGGGAGGAGTCATCCAAGAAGTCCCTACAGACCAAATTGGATCC
Organism: Protopterus annectens; assembly: GCF_019279795.1. Classification (NCBI taxonomy): domain Eukaryota; kingdom Metazoa; phylum Chordata; order Ceratodontiformes; family Protopteridae; genus Protopterus; species Protopterus annectens. Next base: position 1,539,861,721 of record NC_056739.1, read on the forward strand.
GGAACATACTCAAGGTTCTTTTTAGTTCCAAAAATGACAGGAGACTGGAGACCCATTCTGGATCTCGGCAAACTAAACAAATCTGTCAAGAAATCAAAGCTCTGGATGGTGACACTGCAGTCAATATTTCCCTTTATAGGGAAATATGATTGGATGTGCTCAATAGATCTCCAGGACGCGTATTACCACATAAAAATGGACAAGAGGTCTAGGAGGTTTATACGCTTTTGGCTGTTAGCCAGTCATTACCAGTTTCGAGCCCTGCCCTTAGGTCTCACTACAGCCCCCAGGGTATTCACTAAATGCATGGCAGTGGTCACAGCTCACTTGAGACATCAGGGATTCCGTGTGTTTCCATACCTAGATGACTGGCTCCTGACCGGCTCCACCAAGCATCTACTTCTACAGACCAGGGATGAAACTATGCTGCTCTGCACTAGGCTAGGCATTACAGTAAACTTAAAAAAATTTGCCTTGTTGCCGTCTCAACATATTTCTTTCTTGAGTGCAAATCTAGATTAAAAAAACATGGTGGCAAAGCGTACCCCCGACAGAATTCAATCCATTCATTGACAAGTCAAAATATTGATATTGAAAAGAAGGGTTCAAATCAGGGATGTGTTGCAGATTCTAGGTACGATGAAAGCTGCAATTCTTCTAGTCCCCCTAGCACAGCTACACATGCAAGTTCTTCAATGGCTTCTTTTTACCCAGTGGTCTATGCAAGATCTACCGCTTTCACACCAGTTAATAATTACGGACTCATGCAAGAAAGTTCTGATCTGGTGATAACAGACAAAACAGTTGTATTTAGGCCATCCCTTTGTTTTTCCCGAGCCAACTGCAGTTTTGACCATGGATGCTTCCCAGATCGGGGGGGGGGGGCATTATCTGGGAATGACAGTCCAAGGCCTATGGCAAGAACACGACAGCCATTTGCACATAAATGTTCTAGGGATGAGAGTGGTGCTGTATGTGTTGCTGGCATTTCAGGACTCTCTTCCAATGGGAACAGTTGCAATCCAAACAGACAATATGTCAGTGGTATGGTATATAAACAAGCAAGGAGGAACCGATTCGTATCACCTATGTCGAGAGGCACAACGAGTATGGCAATGTGCAGTTGCTTCTCAGCATTTTCTGATGGCAGTGCACATCCCGGGGAAATCCAGTGTGATAGCAGACAAACTCAGCAGAGCTATTCTGTTGCCTCATGAGTGGCCCCTAAAATTAGAAATTGCAGAAAAGATCTTCCGGAAATGGGGCCAGCCTTGCTGCAACCTCTTTGCCTTGTCCATGAATGCCAAATACAGCAGCTACTTTAGCCTAATTCCCCCTCTGTGGAAGTCACCAAGGGATGCACTAGTTCACGATTGGCCCCTGGAACTTCTCTATGTCTTTCCTCAATTTTCCCTAATTCCCAAAGTATTACAGAAAGCCAATACATTGAAAAGCACTGTGATTCTCATTGCCCCTTACTGGCCTCGTCAAGTGTGGTCCCCCTTTCTTTGGACTCATTTGCTGGAGGAATCGTGGATCCTGGACCCAGTTCTAGATCTGTTAACCAACCCATCAGGACTGTTCCATCCTTCCATCCAGACCTTCAAGTTGACAGCATGGCTGCTCCATTTCCATGATTAGCTAGGTGTTACAATTTTCCCCTGCAGTGAAACATATCATAGTTTCTTCACACAAACTGTCTACGAGAAAGACATATGCTAGTAAATGGAAAAGATTTTCTTGCTGGGCTGTTAAACAGAATATAGAACCTTTTACAGCCCCTTTTCCTGCAGTTCTAGATTTCATCTCCAAACTTTTTCATTGAGGTGCAGCAACTGCTACTATCAGAGTCCAGCTGGCAGCAATTTCTAATTTTCATATCGTAGAGATGGGAATACCTGTAATGTCTGGCAGGTTATGGAAGGCTTTCCTCAAGGGTATTTTCTTGGTCAGACCCCGAATCAGAGAACCTCCAGCTCCTTAGGATCTTAATTTTGTGCTTGCTGCCTTGGTTTTGCCTCCATTTGAACCCACATCATCTTGTGATTTAAAATTACTGGCATGGAAAACACTCTTCTTGGTAGCCATTACTTCTGCCAGATGGGCGTCGGAAGTACAAACTCTATCAGTTTGCCCTTCTTATATAATTTTTCATAAAGACAGGGTGTCATTAAAAACTAATCCCTCATTGCTACCCAAAATCTGTTCAGAAAACAATCTAAATCAATCAATTGAATTGCCTGTATTCTTTCCAAATTATTTTGACAAGGCAGAATATACACTACATCAGTTAGATGTACACAGACAATTGTGCTTCTATTTACATAGGACCAAACCTTTTAGAAAGTCTGATCAAATTTTTGTATCCTTTTCAGTCAAAAGGAAAGGATTACCAGTTTCCAAAGTAACCTTGTCAAAATGGCTTAGAGATTGCATATCTTTTTCTTATAGTAAGAATAACAGACAACTTCCAGGCAAGGTAAAAGGCCATTCCACCAGAGCAGTTGCTTCATCCTCTGCTTTCCAAGCTAGGCTCCCCATGGATTCTGTTTGTGCAGCAGCTACATGGGCAAGACCTCATACCTTTATTACACATTACAAAGTTGATGTGGCCTTCCGAAAAAAACATTTGGTATGTCACTGTATGATTAGTCTGTCTATTTTCGCTTGCAAACAAGATCTGGCGATGTAACCCAGAGCATCATGGGATAGGAGTCAGTCTCAAGCCGGTGGAAGCTCTTGAGCTTTAGTATTCAGCCGAGCTGGAGCCGAGGATCGGCTCCGAACCCAATCAGCAAGAATGTAGGCGAGATGGACAACAAACATGGAATGTTATGGTGAGTACATAACTTCTTAATTCTCTGACTGACCTATTTATAAGAGTGCTGACTTGATAGGATATGGCCTCAGCAGCAATCCTGAGGTATGCAGCAGGAAGATTAGCTGTAAAATTAGAACCAGGTTTGAGCTTAAGTAGAAGGGTTTTATAAGGTTGATAGCGACTGGATGAAGTATAAAGGTAGGAATAGTAGCAATAGGGCATTGAGTAGCATCAGTACTATCCGTACTTAGCAAAGATGTTAGCAAAGGATTGGTTTAGTGAAGATAAGGGATACATATTGTTTAGCACTAGGTTAGAAATACTGTCGATAAACAAAGTTAAGGACCGTGGCAATTTGAAAAGTAGATTTATCTGGGTAAGGACTAGGGTTCTGTTTTGTGCCTGGTTTAAGAAGTGAATTGATTGATAACCAGAATTTTTGGGGTTGTGAGAGCGGTTAGATTGCTTTTCATCACTAACAGTACGTTTTTGACTTTATTTCGGAGTTGTCTATAATATGTTAAATTGTCTTGGGTTTTATATTTTAGCCGTATGTTCCATGCTTTATTTCTGAGGGACATTAATTGTTTGGTAGAACATGATAGCCATGGGGTATGATTGATTTTAGTTTTTTTAGTCCAAGTAGGAGCCAAGCTGTTAAGTATGCTTAAGAATGTAGTTTTAAAGTGATTTACAGTTTCATGAGTTTTTAGGGTAGTCTAGTTAGCAGATTTTAATATATATAGAAAGGACTCTAGATTAAATGTCATTATGTAACTGATTGTCTTATTGATGTTTTTTAGGAGTATGTTTAGATACTCTGATGGTGTAGTAGGATAGGTGATTGCTTAGTGTGTTGGGTAGGGTAGATATTTGTGTAAACTTACTTGAGTAGGACATTAGGATCCAATTCAATATGGATCCTTGGTTGTAATTTTCTGTTATGTCTTGTAGGGGATGGTGTGAGTTGTGAAAAATTTGAAGAGGTTTATAGAGGTAGTAGGAGAAATTTATGTAATAGTTGGCCAATTTATGTTAGCATCACCAAGAATAATAATTTCATAGGAGATGTTTGTTGTAATCCAACACAGGAAATATTCAAGTGTGGGGATCTTCGGTTCTGGGGGGATGTAAATGGCAACTATACATAGTTTTTTTAGAATTGTTCATTTTCAGGGTGGTAATGAGTAGTTTTGTATTATCAAATTTGGTGATGGGACCTGAGTAAGTTGTAAATGTAAGATGAAGAGTAAAGTAATGCAACTCTGCCAGATTTTTTGTTCAGTCTGTCTAGTCTGATTATGTTACAGCCTGGGGGAAGCAATTTGATGTCTTTTTTTGTTAGGTTTTAGCCAGGTTTCTGTGGTAGCTAAGAAATCTCGAGTATGTAATGTCATCCAGGCATAGGAGTCTGAGATTTTATTACAGATGCTGTGAAAATTGGGGGTAATGAATTTCAAATGTTTTCTTTTGAATAAGTTCACTGGGGTAGGGGAAGGCCCTGGGTTAGGGTGCACATCACAAAAGAGGGAGATGAGTGAAAATAGGTGGGAAGTAGTTAAGAGTATAAGAGCAGATTTTATTAAATAAAGTTCACATTTAACACGTTTGAAATTGTATTGTACAACTTTGATTTTAGGAGAGATTAATGTAGAATTATGAACTAGACGGTGATATTTTTGAGAAACTTTTTATGTGGTCAGGGATAGCCATATTGGATGTTATAGAATTGATATGGATATTAATAGTTGATGTATGATGGTATGTTTGTTGAAGGATAAAAAGGGGTAGCAAGGAAAATAATGAATATGAATGTAAGTTGTGGTAAGGACATAGTATTTGTCTTATGGCTTTTAAGCCAAGATATTGGCAATCTAGTTGTACTAAGAAGGTGGTAGTATGGTGGGAGGTAAGTATTAAAAAGTGAAAGAAGAGATTATGGTATGTGTAGTGAGAGATGTAGTGTGTGTGAGGGAGGTGGGTGATGTATGGTACAAAGATTGTTTTAACTGGTTAATATGGTGAGTGAGAGGAACTTTGGAGGTATGAGGTTAGGGGAGCAGAGTAAGTCTAAGTATAGCAAGAAGAACCCAGTCGCAATTACTCATGTTACTACAAAAAACAAAGCATTAGGTAGTGAGTTAAAAGAGAGGGGATCACTGAGTTGAGTATACGTTTGAATGTGAAGAGCAAGAATGGGTAGGAATTGTTAAAACAGAAAGAACACTTGTAAAAAAAAGAAGTCTTAGATTTAAGATCAGGAATGATGAAAAATAATACTGGTGGAAGTATAGTGGGGCTATTATAGATTGTACATGGAAAATGTTGCCAGTAACTAAATATAGAAAATATAACTGCACAGCATATATAAATGGTGGAAAATAGGGAGCAGTAACAAGAACAAGTACGTCATGGTGAGGTGCGACAAAGCCAATTATAGATGGCAAAATAATGAAGTTAAAAAAAGCGGAACATCAGTCATTTACAGGCAGTAATGGCACTGCAAGGATCCATTATGTGAATGAAGTCTCTTAGGAAAGACTGGTGTGATACTTGTTTAGGTAGTGGAGACACATTTTTTAACCTATGAATGAAGGAAGAGATTTTTCTAGTCCCAAGAAAATGAGGTACCTGGAAGCCTATTTTGGACCTGTCAAGGTTAACCCGATTCCCCCTGTGTTCCAATATTCAAAATGACTAACCTTACAAACGTTACTCCCTTGATTTTCCAGAATGCATGCATGATTACTTTAGACTTAAAGGATGTTTACCTTCATGTCCCTATTGCACACTACCACCAAAAGTATCTGTGCTTAATAGCAGCAAGCTTTCACTACCAATTCTGTGTTTTACCATTTGGTTTGTCTACTGCTCCAACAGTTTTCACTAACTACTTGGCTCTCCAGTGAAAATCTGCATAACCGACTCTAAATGCTTTACAGATCAGAGTGAACTGATGCCAGATGTTGGGTCTCACCCTATGCCACTGCAAATTTCAAACTCTTCCACAGACAAATTCTCTTTCTCAGAGCCCTTAGACTCTGTGCAGCAAAAAGCCTTCCTTCCATAGGAAAAAAATAATTAATTCTAAATTCTCAATTACTAGTGAAAATTACACTCCCCTGGAACTAGTGACAGAGACCAAACTACTTGGATTCCAAATTGACAACCAACTAAAATTCAACTCTCATATACAACTCAATATTAAAAAAACACATCAAAAGCTAGGGATGCTCTATAGACAAAAAAACTGCCTAACAACCACCACTAAAATCACTCTCTCTACTTCCTTTCTTATTCCCTCCCTTCTATATGGTGCTCCACTACTAACTAATCTACAAATCTCCCTGAAAAAACAACTCACCTCATGCTACAATAAAATAGCCAAGTTTGCTACCAACCAAAAGACTTACTCCCACCATTGCTCCTCTCTCCAACAACTAAAATGGCTAGAACTACCCCATCAGCTCTCCTATACACAACTATCCCTTGCTCACAAACTTATTTTCAACCCCTCCCTCTGTCCCTCACTCTCTTCTGTGCTTAAATGCACAAACCTGGTAGAATATTAAGGTTCAGCAACCAAAATCTGCTTGAAGTGTACAAACCAACCCGTCCACCTGGCAAATACCTTCTCTCACATGGGTTAGCTCGTCTCTGGAACTCTCTACCTTCATCTATCCGTCCTACCTCTAACCATCTTATGTTCAAAAAATCTCTCCATTCACTTCTACTTTCTCAGTGGGAATGCTCTTGCTCCCACCCTACTTAAATACCCATCTCCTGGACTCCTGCTGACGTTCTTGACTTCTCTCTCTCATTATCCATAATTTCCCATTTCACTGTTCATCACTAATGAATACATAAGAATACTCTGCACTCTCATATGTTGAACTCTCTTTATTAAATAACTCTAGTAGAATTTGAATTTATGTATAATTTGAGATAATCTGTCATCAGTTTTCTTTTTTACTTTTAAACTTAAATTTATTGTAACTGTTTTGCTTAGCATTTGATTTTTGCCTACTGTGACATTAACAATGTTTAAATATGCTTAATACCTACTGTAACCTACATTGTCTGGAACTTTTCTCCCCAGGACTCCATTGAAAACGGGTTCTTTTTGGCCCAATGGACTATCCTGGTAAACCAACTGCAAATAAATAAATAAATAAATAAAATAAATTGACAAACTACATCATCAGCTTGCTGCCAGTGCAACAGATCTCAGCAAGAGAGTTTCTCAGGTGTTTGTGGTATATGACTTCTTACAGACTTGTGATCATCTTTGTAAAGCTACACATAACAAAGTTACAGTGGTTCCTAAAAAACTTGTGGGAACAGCACTGTCAGCCCCTGGAAGCACTCTTGCCTCTCCTTCCTTGCCTGAAAAACGAGTTGCTTTGGTGGAAAAACTTCTTTTTTCAGAATGCTGGTGCAATTTTTTTTGTCTGCCAGATGCAGACAAGACCATGACTACAGACAGCTCAGACATAACATGGGGGCTTACCTGTGGACCATGAAGGTGCAGGGCATCTGGACCCCATGTCAGAGGAAGATACATATCAACCAAAAAGAGTTGTTAGCCGTCTACCTTGCAATGAAAATCTTTCAAACAGAGCATAACACCAGGAACTTTACAGATTTTCACAGACAACACCACAGTCCTATGGTACATAAACAAGGGGGCACCCTTTCCTACCCCTTGTGCAGTATTGCTATGAAGGTTTGGATGTTAGCACAAGACTTGAAACTGACTATTATCACATCCTACATTCCAGAACAGAACAGCACCCTGGCAGACCCCTTAAGCAGGGACCTTCTGGACCTCTATGAATGGATACTGAAAAAGGAGACTTTCCTGGACTTAACCTTATAGTGGGGAATTTCATCAGTAGATCTTTATGCATCCCACCAAATCAGAACACTTCACTTCAGAGATTCCGCTCCAGACTCCAGCAGGCAGGGACATGCAGACTAGACACATTCTCATTCAAATCGGCCAACCTGTTTCTGTATGCCTTTCCACCCTTCCCCCAGATTTCCAGGGTGCTGATGAAGGTCAGGACAGACAGACAAAGCATGTTTCTCATCGCCCTATACTGGCTAAGACAACACTGTGCCTCTCTAGCCACACAGACTGACAGCCTTGAGGATTGGGTTTTAAACGAAAAAATGTAATCTACTGAAGTGGTAACCATCCTTAAAGGGAGCAAGGAAACCCATACCAGAAAGTCATACCTAACAAAATGGAATAGATTCTCCTTCTGGTTCCACAGCAAGAGAACCAGCTCTCCTCAGGCAGACTTCAGTTGAGTCATGCAGTACCTTTCAAGTTTGTTCAGCCAGGTCCTTTCTTATTCTAGCATTAAGGTGCATGCTTTTGCCATCTCCGCTTGCCTACCACAGTCTCCTCCCATTTACTCTCACCCCCATCTAAAACTATTTCTAAAAGGGATCATTCACTTGAGGCCACCCAGAATAAGTTCATATCCTTCCTGGGATCTCCATTATTTGCTAGAAAACCCTGCTTCTTTTTGAACCAGCAGCATTTGCCATGTTAAAGATGCTCATTTGGAAGACCACCCCACTAATTGCTATCACTTCGGCAAGGAGGCTATCTTGCACTTCAAGTGCTTATGTGCAAAGGACCTTTCCCACGGATAGGATAACCCTTAGAAGTAATCCATTTTTCGTGCCTAAGGTAATGTTAAAACATTCTCTGAACCAGGCTGTCCACTTTCCAGTTTTCTTTCCAAACTCTCCGAACAAAGCAAAACAAATCCTTTATTCCCTGGCTGTACACAGACAAATCTGGTAGTAAAATAGGGCAAAAGCACCAAAAATAGAGCAGAGCAACTGTTGGTTGCTTTCACAGAGGTCAAACTTACAAACAAACCATATCCAAATAGATAGCCAGTTGCATTAGGTTCTGTTAACACTTATCATGGAAAACCTCTTCCTGGTCATGTCAAAGTCCATTCCACCAAGCACAGGGCAGCTACTACTGCCTTCCTCTAAGGAGTTTCTAAACAAGCCATCCTAGAAGCTGCCACATGGAACTCAGTGCACACGTTTACAAAACACTACCATTCAAGCATTGACTCAATGGCTAGTGCAGGGTTTTCGACAGCCATCATCAAAAGTTTACTTCCTAAGGGCCAACAGCATCTCCTTCCACCCTTCCAGTAGCTTTGGGAGTCCTCCCAAGAATCATTACTGAAACATTGTCTACGAGGAACATAATACAGTCATGTCACACTTACTATAATTGGAAATTTTCAAGTAGATCAGTTTTGCAGTACAAGTGGTCACACTCCAACCTCTCTATCTGCTGACCCTTTCCTTCCCCCTTTGCTGAGTACAAGGGAGAGGAGACTTCTGCTAGATAGATATTTAATTATCTTCTCACCCACTTAGTAGTAATAAACAAGTAACTCAGTCATTTGAGGAGGTTCTGCTGTTCTCTGGCATCACACTGCTGAACACTGCTTAGTGCTTAGAGAGACCTGAAGATGGTGCTGATGGATGACATTCTTATAACGCAATATCCAGACATTAGTACCCAGTTGTCCATTGGCTAGGGATGATGTAAAGGCTCTGGAAATCAGTCCAGTTGTGGACTTCTGCTTTGCAGGAAGATTTTATAAATCAGTACTACAGCAGTGATCTCCTCGAACATCTACATTTATGGTAAGTGTTGCACAACTGTACGTATTATCCTGTCTGTTTTGGAAAGGATATGGGTGGAATGGTCTGAGTGTCCTTTTGAAGGTGTTTGTCTTCTTGCAAGTAAAAGGTAGGACTTCCAAGAAGAAGACATAAACATTGAGAGCAGTCTAATCTCAAAGGTCTTGTAGGAGATCTTATGGGATGGATAAAGATGTTTCAGGAGATTGCCTTGCTGAATTGATTTGCCTCAAGAACATGGAGTTATGATAAGCATTGCATAACTAAGCTGTGTGAGTCAGGAAAATGGAAGTCAGAAATACTACTGTAATAATTGCACTAAGAACCTAATTAAACTGTTAGGTTATAGTAACTAAATTGTATGTAATTTTGTAATATTGTATTTTCCTATTTCTCCTTTCTGCCATTTTTTATATTGTATTACTAATTCACTTTTTTTGTAACTATATTGTATCATAGCTTGTGGAGCTTTTCTCCCCGGGCCTCCGCTGAAAATGGACATGTATCCAGTCGGACTATCCCGGTCAACAAATGTAAAATAAATAAAATAAAAAAAGTATTGATAAATTTACACGTGCAATTTGGGAACACTGCTCTTTGTGCAAGTAATAGCTGTAGGGATCAAGCGAAGCTCTGTTGAATTTAGTTTATTTTTAAAGTAGCTATAGCTGCTTAAACTTTGTTTCTATCACTTTATGCTAGTCCAAATGTGTATTTATTTGTAGTTCTACCACACCTGCTTGATATGTGAGGTCCAAGGTCGTTGTTTTCATGTGCATCTGTTTTTCTTTAGCATTTTGCATTAAATGAGTTTATTTTGTATACATTTTGCATGTAGGGTATACTTATTGCTGGAAATGAAGACCAGAAAGCCAAGTATTTACCGAAACTAGCATCTGGAGAACATATTGCTGCTTTTTGCCTTACAGAACCAGGGAGGTAATTAAGTAAAGTTTACAAAGTATTATCCTTTTTCACTTTTAGAAATATTCTCCTCAGTTTCTCATCAGTTTATTTCACAGTGGTTGGGTCCAAGGGCCATCAAGGAGGACTGACTCATTAAGCAATGCGTTGTGTACCTCATCAGCCATACAACAGTCAAAACTAATTTTAAAGTAGGCAGTACTCGGTGACTTGCTTACAACTGGTATTCTTTTCCATATGCTAGGTATTAATCTGTTTTTATGAATTTACTTTTAATTGTCAAACTACAGTTAGATATATTGAAGTTTATAAAGTCATACTTATGTACCTGAAAGTTAGAAGAGAGATAGTATAAGTGGTCTGTAAGATGTCATGTCTGAAAATGTTATGGGCAATAATAGCTTCCTCCTAGTGTATCTGTAATGCAATAAGTCCAGTTTTCAGAGTTTTACATCTGTCAGGATATGTAAGATATGTAACAATGGATATTCTGTTGGTAAATTTCCTCTTAACAGTACCTGTGAAAGCAAGTTGCATTCTACTGTATTCAAGAATAGGCTGAATGTACATTTTATAAACTTGACTTAAAAACTGAATGCCATAAGATGCAAAGCACATTTTTGGTGGTGTTTGTGACTGGTAAATGAAAAATCAAAAGCAATTGTCATTCCTAAATCCTTATATTCACATGTCTCATGGGGATTAGTTCCATTAATAAAGAGGCTACTCTTTGGAAAATGAGACAAACCATATTATGTGGTGCAGAGTCGGATATATTAACTAAAAGGATATCAAAGGCCACTTATCAACAAGACATCAAAGGCATGACATATGAAAATATTGAAGGCCTTCTAAAGTATGTAACTTCACATTTGGTGATATTAAAGTTTGGGCTGAATTTTTAAGCCCAAGTTGTAATTTATAAGAATTTGGTTCTCAATGAATAATCCCCATTATAGGTTCATAGGCAAGTACTAGGCTAGCTGCCCTTGCAGGCAACTTTAAGCCTAGCCAATTTCCCTTTTTTAATGCTCAAAATGACCTTTTACATTTGGTTAAAGATTGGCTTTACCCATCTCATGGTCGATAATTCTATGTTACCCCTAATGAGAATAACTGGGATTATGCCATAGATCATTTGAGGGAACCCATGCATGGGATAAAGGATTTAGAAACTGCCTCTATCCATTAGTAATACAGGGAGCAGTCCTGTGGTAAAGTTTCTGTTTCCCATTCATAAATTACAGTCCAATAAAAAGCTAGCCTTGCAATCATCAGGATACTTTGTCTGCCAACAATAATTAGTTGGACTCTATGAAAAAAAGCAAATAAAACAAAAATGTGCACAGACACCAGTGATACACCTGAAAGCTCGAACAGGTATTTAGAAGATGACCTTTAACAGAAAATATTGCATATGATCAGATATCCAGTTACTAATCTAGTAGATTACTACTTGGGGATACGAGTAATCCATTTTTAATGTGAAAGTGTGTTGAAAACCTTTGCTAAATCCATAAAAACAACACTGAGTAATGTAGTAGAGTCAAATGCTAAAATCACCTGGTCATAAAACTCAACCAAGTTAGAGCAGACCTGCCAGGGCTAAAGCCATGCTGAGTGGTTTGCTGGGTCCTGCAGTAGTTTTAGCATAATTTGCTCAAAACAATATTGATTGTGAGGTGTAATGTTTCTTCACCATCATTCTTGTCAAAACATTGCTTCCCATGTTACTGGAAAGGCTCACCCAGACTCTGCTACAGTTTGCTGTGAGGGAAAGGTTAGTTTGCATTTTATTTGTTCTATTTTGCATTACTTTATTGTCTTTTTCTGTTTTGTATACTGTGATTTGTTTTTTTTACACTGTGTTTTATTTGTATTCTGCTTTTAACTGCATATTAAAACTTGAAAGGAGACCACAGCTCCGTCTCTTGTGAGTTAGGCAGAAATTAGAACAGGTCAATTAAAGACTCACACATAAGATAGAAGACGTCAGTTAAGATTAATCATCTGTGAACTAAGGGGGTGGAGCTAGGAACTAAACCTTCTATTTAAGGGGTAAAATAAAACATTTCAGAGCTTTACTGGAAAGGCTCACGCAGACTGTGCTACAGTTTGCTCTGAGGGGAAAGGTTAGTTTGCTTTTTATTTGTTGTATTTTGTATTGCTTTATTACCTTTCTCTATTTTGTATACTGTGATTTGTTTTCTTTATGCTGTGTTTTACTTGTATTCTGCTTTTAACTGCATGTTAAAACTTGAAAAGAAACTATACAACTCTGTCTCTTGTGAGTCAGATAGAATTTTTTCCTACCCAGTTACTGTTGTGTTCTTAAACACCACTGTCTTTCCAGTGATTGTTCCTTGTGTTTATTTGACCATGAATCTCATTTATTATCTGTTTTTACTGGCTGTTGTGAGTAAGCACAAAATTATAATTTTATGAAATCACTCCCCTTCAACTATTTAAATGTATTGGCCATCCTACTGTATTCCATAGTACCAGAATACAAAAGTGACCACCCCCTTTCAATCTAACTTACTGTTTTAAAAATAGTGACTCTCCACTGAAACTTAACTTTTTAGACAGGTAAAACTTAAGTTACCTACTTACATATCTAACTCCTCTAGTACACACTGCAGTGTTTAGGATAAACCATTTTTTTCATCTTACCTTTAAGCGTCTATTGCAAGACCACCAGTTATTGGAGAGCCCACATTTTGCCTCTCAGTAGTCGTCTTGGGATTAGTGCTTCTGTTTTCTCCTGGTTAGAGAAGGAGTGCAGTTACATTATTTCCTGGATACTGCTGTTCACCAGAAAGCTTAATAACTGCTTTATAAGTGACAGGTTGGAATCTGTACTTGTATTCTTATCCTGGTGAGAGTAGGAGCAGAGTGCATTGATTCCTGACTCTTTCTGGTTGGCGAATGAGTGTCTGTGCTTAACGTACCTGATTGGTCTGGTTGCTATTCGAGGCATCTACCAGAAAAAAGCTACAAGCCTGCAGACCCTTGCATCATCTGAGACAAGGCTGTGGATCACCAAACAGGCCGTGGCCTGCTTCTCTTCTTGGGATTGGTGCTAACATTTTGCTTCTGGGGAGAGAAGAAGCAAAGGAGTATTGTATCCCAACAGAGTGAAGCTGTGCTGAGACCAGAATTAGTAGTAGCCATTCATGCGACTCCCATCTTTTCATCATTCTTGTCAAGCTAATTCTTTATTTTTCAGTAAGTACTGTTTGATTTCTTTCTAACTTCAGAATATCTGCCTGAATACTTCATCCTTAAATTTTCATAGTCTATGTATTAGTTCGCCCTCAAGTGTTTGGCAGTGCTCTGTACAGTCTCAGACACTTTGAGTGACATTTTCCTGTAAAAATAATATATAAGGAAACCGCTCCATTACGTAGTATTAATGACCATCCCTCCTGGCATGTCTGAAGGTCAGTTCCCTGAGCTTTCTCCTATTAACCTGGTGAACTTGGGTATTCTGAGGCAGTGTAGCAACTGCCTCATGTACACAGACAACCCTTTCCTCTTACCTCCCAACACTCAGACTTGTGAGAGATGCACTTATATGTCCAAACTGGAAGCCATGCACTCTCAAGCCAAGACCAGAATAGCTAGTTAAGAGGAGAAGGTCAACACCTGCACTACAACACATGCAACACCTAGCCCTCCAGAACACACACCATCACAGCTCTCACATAAAAACACAAACCACACACCCACCTTCGCGGAGGCTGTCAATAGAAATATACCCAAACAGCAGAGACCTCCAAGGCAGAAATGCACTCGACCACCACAACACAGCACATACCACAAGACACATAGCTCATCTACACAGTGTACCCCTCAACCTAAGCCCCTAAAGCTTGCCCAGTACACTAATCTTAGGTGACTTGATAGTGAGGCACACTGATGTCCCACTCATTAGGCTGAATAAGGGGAAGGTAGCAGTCAGCTGTCTGTCAGGTGCCAGAATCCAACAAACAACACACGCACTCAGGTCACTGTACAACAAGTACAAGTATGACTCTGTCACTGTGCATGTGGATGTGAATGACCTGAGACACACCCTCCCTGGACTACATGAAAAGAGACATGGTGTAGCTCTCGGATTATGTGGCCCAGGCAGGTATGACCCTAGCCCTAAGCAGCATCCTACCATTGCCCAGAATGATACTACAGTACAAGCACAAAATGATTGACTTCAACAATTGGCTAAGTTTCTGGTGTCATTCTAAGGGGATCCAGTATCTGCCTGCTTGGGATGACATGACTGACAGACCTCGATGCTTTGCCAGAGATGGCCTGCATATTTCACCCCTAGGTTTCTGGATAATGTCTAAGGCTCTTGCCTTATAGTGCCTTTTTTAGGCAGTGTTCCAAAGACCAAATTACCACCATTATAGCTATAAATAAATGCAATCTGAGGGTCATGCTGCTCAATGCTAGAAGTTTAAATCTCAAGATGCACTTGCTCGAAGCATTCCTCAAAATGAAGAACATCGACATTTGTGCTGCAACAGAGACCTGGTTTAAAGCAGCAGAAAGCATCCCTGCACTACTAGGCTATAACTCATTCCTCACCTTTCGGCCCCAGAACATGGACTGAAGCTCCAAAGGTGGTGGTGTCTCCATATTCATAAAGGATATGCAGACCCCCCAGAGTAGTAGCCCAGCATAATGCATCTGAGATACTTCAGGTACGACTAACACTAGGTAAGACAGCGATTCAGGTCATAGCATGCTTTAGGTCCCCAACCATGTCCCAAAACTCTCACTCCAAGATGTTCATCGTGTTTCACTGCTGCAGTCATTACACTTGGGTTATCCTGCCATCAGGCAGTCCCACAGTCGGCCAGAGTTCCAAAGTCTTGGTCTGGCATCAGTTGCTGTCGCTTCTTCCCTGACGTCAGTGCGTCAGTGGTATATTAGATGCAGCCAACGCCATTTTCTTCACTCTTTCTTGACGCGTGGTGCCCGAAGCAAAAACAGTTCGCAAGTGCCGGTCAGACAACTCCTGAGATATCAAATTCGATTTTCAGAACCGAAGTTTTAATAAAGCTAAGTACCCCATTGGGGAAACTTTTTCTTGCCTCAGACCGATGTCAGTAAAAGTTAATAATTGTATTTCTTGTGGGAAGCAAATACCTCATAAGGATTTTCATTCTTACTGTATTCCATGCCTAGGCCCAGATCACAACGTCACTAGTTGTCGGTTTTGTGCTAGATTTAACAAATGCACTATTAAACGTCAGTTTGATTTTGCTCGCCATTACTTTGGCCGAAGATTTAATTATACCATGCCATTGGAACAACCGATGACCAGAATACACAAAAAACGCAGAGAACAAGGATAAGGACAGGCATCCGAGGTCCAAAACTGATGAAGTCTCTTCTAGGCCAGTCGCCGGTTCTCAGTGAGGTGCTTTCGCAGCCCCTGACACCCGCTACCTCAGAGCCACAGGCTGCTACCGACTCCCACGTGGAGGTGCCTAGGTCTCTGTACTCAAGGTGTTGGGCCTACGGAGACTAACCCTTCAGATGGGTCCGGAGCCGCTGAGCAGGCATCGGCTTCTGAGGGTGTTTTCAGACCTTCATAACTTACCATTAAAACTACAGCCAAGTCTAAAACTCCATTAGAGACAAAGAAGCAATTACAGCATTCACCTGGACAGGCCTCCATGCCTAAAAAACAGATGCTCAAAATGGCCGAAGACTTAATTACTCTGATCAGGGGTTTCCATCCCCCTCCTGATAAAAGGCCTAGGCAGGATACAGATTATGATTCCTCTGACCAGGTTTCCATATATTCTGATTCCTCTTCAGACCAGGGATACTCTTTACCCCCCTATGAGAACTCTAATGCTGAAGAATCAATTCCTTCAGCCTCTCCTCCTGAGGATTATTCGTTTGGGGAAACTTTACATACCATGAGGGAACATTTCCATTGGGAGGGCCAGGATTACTCAGAATCCAAGAAAAGGCTCAGAGACTTTCTTTTATTGCCTCAGCACAGGCCCCTTGCTATTCCGCCAGTGTTGGATATTGTGGATGCTGTGTTCTCTGAATCCAGTTTAAATCCTGATTCTTTACCCCCTGCTCCAGTCAAGCCAGACAGGGTACTACAGAGTCCCTGACTCTCACAAATTTCTTTATAAAAACCCTGTTGCTGACCCAGAAACTATTTCCCAGGGTCCCAAAGGGGTAAAGGCTTCCACGGCTAAAAATCCAGTTCCCTCTGACAGGGATTCTAGAGCATTAGACAGATGGGGGAAGAAAGTTTACACTTCTGCAACTTTAGCAGTGAGGGCTTTAAATTTCCAGTTCCACATGCTTAAATACCAACAATATTTAATGTTTCAGTTAAAACAGAAAATGAGTACAAGTGCAGAACATCCTGACTATAAGGAAATGCAGGATTTATTGCATGCAGCTGAACAAGTGGGAAAACATACTTTGCAATGTAGTTTTGATTCATTAGAGGCTTCTTGTAGAGCAGCAGTTACAGGATCTGTGATTCGAAGGCATGCTTGGTTAAAAGAACAAAGTTTACCAGATCATGTTAAGGCAAAATTATTGGATGATCCTTTACAGCAAGATATTTTATTTGGTGTTAAGGCAGAGATGGTATTAAAGAAAATGGAGGATAAGGCAAAATCTATGCAAACAGTAAAGGATTTCTTACAGGTACAGCCACCTCGATTTAGCAGAAATTAGCCTGCAAAGAATTGGTCCTTTCCAATGTCAGACAGGCCACAAAGAGGCAGATACAGATGCTCAAGAGGCAGATCTCAGCCCCAAGGCTCTTACAGACCACGACAGTGGGGTGCTTCAACCCCAAAAGAAGGTGAAGACAAGTCACAACCTTACAGGAAACAGTCCCAATGACTTCCCCCTTCCAATGCCAAGCTCTTCCCTTTTGGCAGCTCCCTTAGGGGGAAAACTAGCACTTTTTTCCCTCAAAATTGGCAAGCAATCACCCAAGACAAATGGGTTCTGAATATTGTCTCAAGGTTACAGGTTCCGCTTTCACACTTTACCAAGGCTAAAAGGAAAGCTAGACCTGCCACAAAATCAATGGGCAGAGGCACAAAAGCAAATTACAGCCCTCATGGACATGAGAGCTCTTCAAAAAGTACCACAGCAGGAACAAGGACAAGGATTTTACTCAAGACTTTTCCTGGTCCCCAGAAAGGACAAAGCCTGGAGACCCATATTAGACTTTTCTACTCTAAATACTTACCTGTATGTTCCGAAATTCAAAATGTTGACACTACAGCAGCTATTTACCATGTTGAGCAAGAATGCTTGGCTTGTTACTTTGGACCTCAAAGAGGCATACCTACATGTCCCTATCAGACAAAAATTGCAGAAGATACCTCAGATTCATAGCTGGTTCAATGCACTACCAATTCTCTGCACTGCCCTTTGGCTTATCTACTGCACCCAGAGTCTTCACAAAGTGCCTGGCACCAGTAATTGCATTTTGCAGACAAAAAGGAATTCAAATATATACATACCTGGACAACTGCCTGATTCAAGCAGAGAGCAAGGACATTCTTCTAAAGCATCTGGCATTTGTAAAAAGGTTGCTAATTTGCCTAGGGTACACAGTAAACGAAAAGAAGTCAAAACTAGTGCCCTCACAAGAGATAATATTCCTGGGTGCCAGCTTAAATACAACGGCCCAGATGGCTTATCTCACGCCAGGCAAACAAGGACAACTGACTCAGTATTTTCAATTGATGGCAACAAAGTCCCAACTCCCTGCAAGAAAAATTCTGCAGGCCTTGAGATTCATGGCATCCTGCATACTACTAATTCCATATGCCAGACTGCGTATGAAGAAATTACAATGCTACCTAAAAAGTGTTTGGACTCAACACTCTCACAGCTTGGAAACACTAATACCACTAATTCCCTGCCTACAACAGGAGTTTCGATGGTGGGCACAGGCATGTCACCTCAACAAGGGTCAGCCTTTCACTCTACCCACAGCCAGGCAGACTTTAACAACAGATGCTTCGGATTACACCTGGGGAGCACACATGGCAGGAAAATGTATTCAGGGCAAGTGGACCACAGACCAAATGTATCTCTGCATCATTCAAAAAGAGATGTTGGCTGTACAAAATGCCCTAACAGCTTTCAATGACCTTCTGCATCCAGGACAGTTATTATTAAAGACAGACAACACCACAGTAATGTGGTACATAAACAAGCAAGGGGGCACTCATTCTTACCCCCTATGCAGACAAGCCATGACCTTGTGGAACACAGCTCTAACTTATGAAGTTCATCTGCAAGCACAATTCCTGCCAGGAAAGAAAAATACTTTGGCAGATGACTTAAGCAGGAACATCATGGATCCTCACGAGTGGAAATTAAATCCACAAGTCAGCATGATAACGCAAAAATGGGGGTGCCCGGACATAGATCTTTTTGCCTTCCCACTGAATTGCCAACTACAAAAATTCTGCACAAGGACTTATCACACACAAGCATGGAAAGTGGATGCTCTTTCGTTCAGCTGGAAAAGCCTAAATGTTTATGCCTTCCCACCACTGCCTCTCCTTTCAAAGGTACTCCTAAAAGCCAGACAAGAACAACCACAGATGATCCTGATTGCTTCAGACTGGCCACGCCAACATTGGTACCCAATCTTAAAGAACTTAGCTCAAGGTCCACCTTGGATTTTGCCTCAAATTTCACACCTACTGACTCAACAAAACAGTCAGCTCAAGACCTTAAACCTGGCTGCATGGCAGATTCATTAGCCAAACAGACAAAACCTCTCTCTAAAGCTGTTATGGATGTCATTTTGGAGGCCAGGAGGCCTAGCACCAGGAAATCTTATTCAGAAAAGTGGAAGAGATTCTGTGCCTGGAACCAGGCTGAAAGCCTTGACCCTCTTGTCCCAAACATTCCTCAGCTACTACAATACTTAACTGAGATGCTGGACAAAGGACTGTCCTTCTCATCCATTAAGATCCACATCTCGGCTCATTACAACACAGATCCTCCTATTTTCTCTCATCCATTGCTAAAGCAGTACCTCAGAGGGGCTAAAAACATAAGACCGCCACGGAGAGCACCAACACCTACTTGGGACCTCAATTTTGTCTTGGAAAAACTCACTTTACCTCCTTTTGAGACAGCCAATTCAGCAGAATTAAAATATGTATCATGGAAAACTGTTCTGCTTCTGGCAATAACCTCAGCGCGAACAGTCTCAGAACTACAGGCACTAATGGCAGTGGAGCCTTTCATCATTTTTCACCAAGACAGTGTTTCTTTAAGAACAAACCCTTCTTTTATGCCTAAGGTGGTATCCAGTGTGGCTCTTAACCAAACTATTCACTTGCCAACCTTTTATCCAAATCCCCAGAATAAAGGGGAGAGACTTCTACACTCCTTGGACATACACAGACAATTAAGTTTCTACTTGGACAAAACAAAAACTTTCAGAAAAACTGAACAATAGTTTGTATCATAATGCTGCAGGATCACAGGGAAAGGCTATTTCAAAGCAGACCATTTCAAAGTGGATAGGACACTGTATCAGGTTCTGCTACACACAGTATGGGAAACCTGTACCTAGTAACATTAGACCACATTCCACCAGGGCAACTGCCACTTCTACTGCCTACTTTAGAGGAGTACCTACCAAAGACATTTTGGAAGCTGCAAGTTGGAGTTCAGTGCACACCTTTATCAAGCATTACCACTTGCCTCTTTATTCTAGATCCAGAGCTGGCTTTGCCACTGCAGTGCTGCAGGGCCTCATAGCCACACCAAATCCTCTATAGAACCAGCCACCTTGACTCAGCTTTGGGATTCAAGCCAAGTGTAATGACTGCAGCAGTGAAACACGATGAACATAGTACAGTTTTGTGCCTACCATAAATGTAGATGTTCGAGTATCTTCACTGCTGCAGTCCTGGTTACCCACCCGCCATCCCCTCTTTCTTACCTGGGTCATATCTATACCTTTCTATACTATACTACCTATGTGGTGTATTTGCTGGTTACTGAAGGTTTTGTTTTTACCTTATTGTATGTTTTATTAGCAATATGTATTGCCTACCTTTTTGGGGGCACCTGACATCTGGGGCAAGAAAAGCTGAAGAAAATGGCGTCGGCTGCATCTTATATACCCCTGACGCACTGACGTCAGGGAAGAAGCGACAGCAACTGACACCGGACCAAGACTTTGAAACTCTGGCCGACTGCGGGACTGCCTGACGGCAGGATAACCCAAGTGTATTGACTGCAGCAGTGAAGACACTCGAACATCTACATTTATGGTAGGTACAAAACTGTACTTTCCTAAGCGCCCTGGAAACTATTAGGGTCCAACCCAACACTCTTATACTAGGTGATTTCAACTACCCCCCCATCAACTGGGAAAACTACTTGTGCGCCAATACACTGGCCAACACTTCCTGGAATTCATCAATTCCAGTGCTCTGGACCAGCACATTCTTAACCCAACTAGAGGAAGCAACATTGTTGACCTGGTTATTACTAATACTAATACACCAATAGTCGATTCCTCCCTGGTTAGATCTGACCACAAACTAATCACCATGGAAATCCACATCTCACCCACACCCCCCACAAAGGTAACCACTATGAAAAACCTCTCCAAAGCTGACTTTGAGCTCCTAAAAATTGAGGTGACTAACTTCACGGCACCCATGTCAGTGGAAAATAGATGCATGACTGCCAAATCATACACCAGTGCACTGTACGAACACGTACATAAATGCATTGAACTAGCCATACCCAACAGAATCAAGACACTCTCCTTGAGAAAAAGGAAGGCAATCTGGTGGCCCCTGCCATTAATGAACTCTACAGCAGAAGGAAGAAACTGTTGCAGAAAAAGTTGAAGTCCCAAGACTGAAAAACTCCCTTATTAGCCTCAACAAAAATGTGCGATCCCTCATCAAAACCTCTAAAAGCAGCTATGAAGGCAGAATTGCAGCAGACACTATAAAAAAAAAAAAAAAAAACACAACGCCTTCTATAGTTATATCAGAAATCTTCACAGCAATATCCAGGTTTGCTCTGAGTTACTGCACAATGGTACGTCCTATACTGAGCCAACAGATATTGCCAACATACTGGCCGAAAGATTCAGTGCCAACTTTACCCCTGTCTCCCCCCCAAAGGACCAATCACAGTACCGGTCGAATGCCAGCCACCCAGCATTACTGCAGCACAGATTAAAGCTGCATTGTCCAAGGCCAAGAATACAGGTCCATGGGATACAATATTCCTGGATGTGCTCCTACATGAACTACAAAGTGAACTGTCACCACATCTGTGTGCCCTCTTCAGTCACAGCCTCACCTCAGGCTTTGTCCCTACCAAATGGCGCACTGCTACAGTCATCCTTCTCCATAAAGGGGGAGTGACTACAGACCCTGGGAATTATCGCCCCATTAGCCTAACGAGTCTGATATTTAAAGCTATGGACCGCATCATCATGGAACTAATTAACAATTATATAGGGAATCTCCAAACTCTAGATTCCACGCAATTTGGTTTTGTGAAAGGTAAATCATGCCTGCTCAACCTGGTTGACTTCTTTGAGTCAGTCACCAGAGCTGTGGATGAGGGCAAGGCAGTTCATACAACCTATCTTGATCTGGCCAAGGCCTTTGATACCATTCCCCGCTCAGGAATTATTGATAAACTCACCAAACTACACATCAACCCCCCTATATCACTAGGTGGGTTGCAACTTGGCTCACAAATAGAGCCCACAGTGTGCATGTAGCGGACTCCAAGTCAGACTGCCAACCAGTCACAAGTGGAGTCCCACAGAGATCAGTCCTGGGTCCTCTTCTGTTTGGCATCTACTTCTTAGAAGTCCAGGCCAACACGGAGGGACTCTGGCGACCAAGTTTGCAGATGACTGCAAGCTGGGAGCCATTATTAACTTCTCAAGTGAAGTGGACATCCTACAGAAACCCCTCACTGAGACCACTGACTGGTGTTAAAACTGTGGCCTTAAGCTTAATACCAAAAAATGCGTCGTCATCCCCTTTGGGAAAAACTCCGTTCCCACTTATTACCTCATTGATGGGAGAACACTGAAGGCATTATAAGAGATCTGGGGACACAGGTTGACAGCAACCTCTCCTTCGACCACTACATTGCCACTGTGGTCAGAAAGTCCTTCTGTGTGGCACATCTCATTACCAAGAGTTTTGCATCCAGGAAGAAAGAAGTCATCATCTCTCTCTACCCTTCCCTCATTAGGCCAGTCATCGAGTATAATGCCCCATTTGGCATGTAGCTCACTAGACACGTGCAACAGCTGGAAAGGCCACAAAAGTACCTCATGAAGAGGATCCTAGGCCTTAAACACATGCCGTACATGGACAGACTAAAAAAAAACTCCCAGCTATTCTCTGTCTCATGTCGTCTACTAAGCGGCGATCTCTGCTTGACTTACAAAGCCATGTCTGACCCAGCTCTGTTAGAAATTCTACATCTAAAGAAATCCCAGTCCCTCTGCACCACATGCTGCAGAGACCTCAACCTACCACAATCAACAGAACATGCCTGAGGGACATGTTCATAACCCAGAGACTGCCCATGTTCTGGAATAGACTTCCCATACATGTCAAGCAGAGCACCTCACTGACCCTCTTCAAGAGAAATCTTGATGAGTGGATGGGAAAAAGTTCACCCCGGGGATCACTCCAGTGGCTCTTCTTGATAGGGGCACTAGGATCTAACATCGGACGGCATGATGCCAGGGCACTTCTATGGGCTAGGCTTGTAAAGGCTCCAGGGCCATTAAACTAGTACACACCTATAAACCTAAGAACGTTTTGTTTTACTTGCAGTTAACTATTTCCTTCCTCTTCCCTCCTCCTAAATGTTCTTCCAAACATTAATGTCATGAAAGTAGCATGTATGCTTTAGAGTCCCCCACAAGTTTAACAAAGGGAAAAAAAAATCCAGGTTGTCTTGTTCTGTCATGTTTGACCACTACAGGTATTGCTTTGTAACCCCACGTTGTTTGTCAGTTTCTGAGCTGCTGACTGTATTATTCTTGATTTCCATCTCCCAAATCCTGTTGCTCACTGCTTCTTTGACAATGTACTCCTGGTTCTTCTGGCCAACTCTTGTGCTTTTCTTCCGTGTCTCAAGCATTAAAGCATTTTAAAAGGCTTCACTGGCACAGTCTCTCTGGTCTTTATTACCAGAAAAACAAGAAGCAGAATCTCCTTTTGTTTCATGGCTGTTTTTTTGGACAAACTTTATTTTCTCCTTAGCATGTACTTCATAAAAAATTATTTTGTTCCATCAGGAAAGAATATTCCGAAAATAGCTGGGTACAGCAGTGTGAATCTTAGTCTGCTTCTCTACATTCCCTGAATAATGGAGTAAATTTACTTCTCTTCTGCCTGGTGTACAATGAGTAGTCATTCTACACAAACACTCTGCTGTCTCCTGTTTTTAGTACTTTTCCCTTCTGCCAAAGATTTGCCTGAATCAACTCCTTCTACTGGTAGGATTCCATCTTTAGTGTTAAAGGTCTGGGTTGCTTTCTCATGGCCTGGTTTGACGCATACACAGGGTGTGCCCTTTCAACAAACAACTCCTACTGTGGAATACCAGTCCAGTTGCTTATTTATGTTTTCATAAAATTAATACAGTCTGTTCCTTCTAGCTTCTCTGGTACAGCAGAAAATATCAGGTTTTCCCTACATGCTCTGTTCTCTAATTCTGTTAGATTTTTAAGCATCTCTTCTTGAGCAGTCTCTTGTTCAGACAGCCATTTCTTCATTTTGACTTCTGTTTTTTTGCATTTGTATCACCTCATCTGAATATCTGTTTAAAGCTGCTTCCATTATTTCCAGCGTTTTGTTATATGCGTTGATATACTCCTTCAGTGTTTCGTTTATTTTAATCATCTCTGAGTACATTTGACTTGTTTTTTCCTCTAGGTTACTAGAAGTCATTTCTTGCACCAAAGCTGGAGCTTGCACTGCTTTTTGCTGAACATCTGCAGAGTTCTTCCGAGTCAGTGATTTTTCTCACCTTTTGTGGTTGATTTTCTTTCAGGTTCTCTGAATTTCTCTTTTGCTGGCATCCAGGCAGTGCACTTAAACTAGCCATTTACTGAAAAATTAAGGTGTTACTCAATGTGCAGCCATTGGAAGTCCAAGTTGTAACTGTTGTTGAGCTCTGAAGATTGGTTCCCTTTGCTGCTATTTTTTTTATCTTACTCTTTCCTGAACCATTGGCAAGGTTCCTGTGTATGGTAGGAGTATAGAGGCAGGTGGTTTCTCTTACTCTGTTGAAGCTCAAGGTAGTCACAGATTTCACCGATTCTCTAGCATGCCTCCACATGAGGATGTTGCAGTGGCTGATGAATTGCGAATAACTGCAGAGTCATTTTCTTTCACATTTATTGCTGGTTTCAGAGCCATTGCTGCCACGTAGAATGGTGTATACATCCCAGCAATTTGAAAGAAATGTGTTCCTTTACAGTCTTTGGCCTAATCTCGAGTTTTGATTCACATTACAGATGCCTTTCATTCCAGAAGAAAGTCACCCTTTGTCTACTCTGGTTCAGTGGGTATGAAAGAGCTGAGTTCTTGTGTCTAATTTCAAAAATAATTTGTTGCCTACAATCTTTCCTCTTACTTCTGTGCATTTAGTTAGTTTTTTTTTATCTTTTTTTTTTTTTGAGCATTCCGTTAATACTTGGGATCAGCAGTTCAGAGTAATGGCAAGTGTGGAAGAGAGGTGAAGAAGAGAGTACATGCAAGGTGGAGTGGGTGGAAAAGAGTGTCATTAGTGATTTGTGACAGACTAGTACCAGTAAGAGTGAAAGGGAAGGTCTACAAGAGAGTAGTGAGACCAGCTATGTTATGTGGGTTGGAGACAGTGGCATGGACAAAATGGCAGGAGTCAGAGCTGGACGTGGCAGAGTTAAAGATGTTAAGATTTGCACTGGGTGTGACAAGGGTGGACAGGATTAGGAATAAGTATATTAGAGGGTCAGCCCAGGTTGTACTGTTTAGAGACAAAGCCAGACAGGCAAGATTGTGTTGGTTTGGACATGTGCTGAGGAGGGATGCTGAGTATATTAGGAAAAGGATGCTAAGGATGGAGTTGCCAAGTAAGAGGAAAAGAGGAAGGCCTAAGATAAGGGTATGGATGTGGTGAGAGAGGACAATGCAGGTGGTTGGTGTGACAGAGCAAGATGTGTAGAGCACAGGAAGAAAATGGAAATGGATGATCTGCTGTGGTGACCCCTAACAGGAACAGCCGAAAAAAAAATATTTTTTTTTTGAGTATTTAGTCAGCTCAATTTAATATCTGCTGCTTAGGTTTAAATATATTTGATTGTGATGATTGCAGTAGCATGTTTTGTGGCTTAGTTTTAATGTTCAGCCTGAGTTTTGGTGATTGAACATGTAAGTTTTTTTTTCTTATTTCATATTCAGTGTTGTATATGACTGCAGACTTTGACACCTTTGTTCTTATAGCAGGTGTGATTTACTCAGCAGGAGTGCACCTTTGTTTTGCCATGTAATTCTGTTTATATTATTTTTTTTCCTTTTTAGGTGATTCAAATAGCCTTATTTTCTTCTTTACACACTGCTGATGGTCTCTGGTTGGCTTTGCAGTGAGATCACTGCTCACTGTTATCATTGTTAATGCCTTGTATTAGTGTTCCCATTTTTTCTGGCATTGACATTTCTGCAGAAGCTTGTGTTGAGTTTCTGTTTCGTCTTGCAGATCTGCCATTGGCAAGCAGGAGAAAAACACTCTAGTCTCAGGAGAAGAGGCTAGGGTGTAGTTTGTTCACTCAGCTGTGATGGAGTATCTGAAGTTTGTTCACTCAGTTAGGATGGAGTATCTGAATTGAATCTGGTGCTAGTATGCCCTATGAGGGTCTGTCATTTTCCAGGTAGTGTTCTGGAAAAAGTGAAATTAGTGAGAAAACACTGCAGTCTCCTGTTTCCATTTCTATGGACAGGGAAGATTTACTGGGGTTTGCTAAGTATCTTATTAGTACTTTTGCGTTGTCTTCCACTTCTTCTGGGTAGACACCGGGTAGTAGTTGTCTCTTTCTGACTTTGATTTACAATCAGAAGAGCAGGCAGGGCAGGGGATGGTTGTACCTCTGGAATTTCCTCTCAATCTGAAATGTCTGATTCGGAGGAAAGTATGGTTTCAAGCATCTCTTTTGAAGATGTATGTTTTTCTGAGACTTTGAAAGAATGTTTTTTTCAATAAGGACCGAATAAATTCCTATGGCACCAAAAATGTATTATTATTTATCACAGCCACTGTCTTTCGGCTTTTCCCAGTTAGGGGTCGCCACAGCGGAACTCAGGTCCGCTAATGATTGGCAGTAGATTTTTACGTGCTGGCTTGCCGGGCCTAACGCACAACCTTCAATGAAAGAACGCCCATTCACACGTGTCGACACACAGAAGACGCTCTGAGAATCGAACGTGCAACGTCTAACTGTGAGGCAACAACGCTACCGCAGCACCACCCACAGCAGTTTAAATTACCTAAATCTACAGCTGTTCCTCTTATTTTGCCAGCTGTAGAGAATAGTTTGCATAATAGTAAGTGTTCTACACCCTAAGAAGTTTGACAGGTTAAACAGGGTACCTCAGACTTGGAAGTATTTGTTTTCCAACCCTACAGCAGATCCTGCAGTCATTTCTCTGCTTTTCCTCAAATGGTTTATTGCTTTTAACCCCATTCCCTCTGACCAGGTTTGCAAAGCATTTGACAAGTTAAGTATGAAAGGATAGTAGTCTGCTACTTTTAGCTCATGTATTAAAGTATTTACTTTAATCTTTGAAGAGCATGCAAAAGTTTGTCAACGTTCCTTCTGAGGCAAAAATTACTTTAAATTCCTCATTAGCATGAAATTATCCTGTTATTAAACATGCTTTAACAGTGTGCTTATGATGTTGCTGATTTTTCTTCCAGAACTTGCTGAAGATGTTAGAACTGAATTTTTAAATTCTCCCTTAGACCAGGAATCTCTGTTTGGCACTTCTGCCACTGAGGCGCTCAAAAAGTGTGATAAAAAGGAAAAGATGATTCAAAGTGCGACTCAGATTTTACAAAACCTCCTTTCTTAAAGCAAATAAAAATGTGCCTGTTGTCCCATCTTCCTTTTTCAGTAAGCAATTTAAGCAGCAAGGAGCTGTGAAAAAGGAGTTTAAAAAGCAGTGGCAAGGAGGCTCCAAAAAGAAAGGAAATGCGTCTAAAAATATAAGACGGTCTTTTACAGTCAACATGACTGTATACCTTTTCAGTTTCCACCTTTACCAGAAAATACTATGAGCTGTTAGAGAAGGGATTTTCTAAAACTTGCAACCATTCCTCCAGTTCGGTCTGCCTTGTAAGGTGTGTGTGTGTGTGTCTGTGTCTGTGTGTGTGTTAGTTACTGCTTGCACATTTTCTGACAGTCATCAGGTTGCCCCTAAACAGATTTATAAAGGTCCTCAGTCTTAAGTTTTTATACACACTTCCCAAAACTGATACAGGAACTATAATTTTAGTTGATCCTTCATTGCTAAACACTTATTTCCAAACCTACTCCATCTGATAAAGATGGGAAGATTATTAAGTATGTGGGGAAAAAGTGTATGCTTCTGCAACACTGATTTGTAGAATTTTGAATTGTCAGACTCCTATGTCAAACTTTGTTCTGACTAATTGTGAAAGTATGCGAAGTGTTTTATTTGCAGTTTCTTCTTGTGATTAAATAAACTAATTTATTCTATTGTTCAAGTTACTACTGATTGTATACAGTGTGCGTGTGACTTTGTTATTACTTCTTCAAGAGCTATGGCCACTGGCACTGTTTTGAGGAGGTTTGCATGGCTGCATTCTAGATCCTCCCAGATGTTAAAAATGAGATTTTAAATTCTACTTTATATAGAGATTTAATTTTTGGCCCCTCTGCTGCAGAGGTGATCAAAAAGTGTGGTGAAAGGAGTAAGTTGATACAGGGAAATCTGAGATTTTTCAGTCCTCAATTTCCAGGTTTTTCAAGGGATTCTGTAACTCCTTTCCACTTTTGGTAAGTAACAAAATAAACAGTCTTAACAAAATAAAAGTGCAACAGATGTTTAAGAAGAAATGCTAGGGAGGTTCCAATAAGAATTCTGGAAGCTCCCCAAACTAACGACAGTCCAGTAAGTTAGAGTGACCATTTAAGAGACGTTTCACTGTCCCACCCTGACAGCCCCTTTTTTCTTCCAAAAAATCTGAATCTCCACGTTTCTGTTTGGCAGCAGATAGTGTCAGACAAATGGGTTCTAAAGAGCATTCAAGATTACAGATGGCAGTGGGAGGAATTTCCTCCTTTCCAGGGGGTAATTCCTCATCCTCAAAACCAGACTCTTCTTTCCACTTGTCCATCACATGCTTCCTCAGGGAGTGATAGAACCTGTTCCCCCTTCCCAAATGGGAAAGAGGTTTTATTTATGGATGTGTTTAGTGCCAAAGAAAGAAAGTGCTTGCAGACCATTTTTGGATCTTTCTTTCCTAAACCTGATGTCACTCCGCAACCATTTTTCCTTATTCAGGTTTCTTTGTAACATTAGATTTTAAAAGATGGTTATCATCACATTCCTATTCATCCAGACCACTGGTGTTTCTTAAGGTTTTGTGTGTCTGGATCACATTCTCTGTTCTTTGCCTTACCCTTTGGACTATCCCCTGCACCAAGAGTGTTCAACAAATGTCTGGCTCCAGTTATAGCTTATTTTAGGTTACAGGGTAGCCACAATTTTCCATATTTAGACTCCTTTCTTATCTTTGCAGTCTTTTTTCAAAGTGTCCGGTATCTCTCTCTTTAGTGAGAGATCTCTTACATAAGCTGTGATTACAAGAGATCATTCAAAAGTCTTTCTTGACTCCTCCTCACAGGATTGTTTCTGTGATGCCAGCTGGACACCACAGTTCAAAGAGCTTTTCTTCCACAGGAAAACATAGATATTTAGATTTATTTCTAGGCCATTCTTCTCAGACTTTGATCACTGTGAGGGAATACCTTAGGATTTTGGGTGTCCCTGCTTCTTCGATTCTCATGATAGCCCTGGCAAGACTCCACATGGGAACGATAGTGTTATCTGAAGTCTCTCTGGAGCTAACATCAGTACCCCTTGCCTTTTCGGATTCCAGTGCTAGGGTTTGTCAGAAGGGAAATCACTTGGTGGAGAGAACAGATATCCCTAAATCCAGATTTCCTCTCCTTCTTTCCTGTTCATAGCAGTCACCACAGACACCTCTGAATTTGCTTGGAGAGCAGTTTCAGGATAAAAATGCAAGGTGTGTGGGACTCCAAGGAAAGATATATACACTTAAATATAAAGTAGATGGTGTGGTCAAAGCACTCAACTCTGAATCAGCTGTGGTCCCCAGGACTTCAAATTGTTAAGCAATTCCACAGTCATGTGGTAGATCCACAAGCAAGGGGAACCATGTCATACCCCCTGTGGAGATTAGCCATGTTATCTTTGGGATATGGCTACCCAGTTCAGTCTCATGCTACACGCATCCTACATTCTGTCAGAACAAAACTGTATGGCAGACAAGCTGAACAGAACCAGGGCAGACACTCACAAGTAGAAACTAGATCAGGGAGTCTTACGAGATTTGATCCATCTGTGGGGAGTTCCTCAAGTTGACTTGGTTGCCTTCTCTGTCAACAAATAGCTAGCAAATTTCTGCTCCATGACTCCATGCAAGAAAGCATGGAAGACAAATGCCCTTACTTTTCCATGGACAAGAATGTCTTCTTTTATGCTGACATTTTTATATTCATGTTGGCTATTTCTGCCTTTGTTTTACTAGTAAGTTAAGACTCTTACTAATTTTGTTTTTCATCTCCCTGCGATAGCTGACCATTTGCAATTCTCATTGCCCCTCCTTATTCCCTCACTTCAGATCGACTTTCTTACTCCTTCAGTTCAAGGCTGCCACTTGCATCCCCTTCGATCTCTGATGGAGACTGTATCCCTCACTGATGTGAACCAGAGCGGAGATAGTTGTTTCCAGTGATGGGTTATGGCTGCTGCTTTGGAGGCTTTTTGTAGACCTTTTGCTGCATTCCCTGAGGGATGGAGGTTGTAGTGACAAGTAAAGTATTTATACTTCTGCACATACTGCAAAGATATTCCTGCCCATGGTGCGTTATGTACAGATGTGTAGTGCTTTACTGCTCCCTGATCACCACCATTATATTGATGATAGATTCTGCACCCTTTCCACAGACAGGCAAGCTGGCCTTTGGTTGCTGGTGCTCAGCCCCAGCCAGCTCTTCAGATTTCCAGGTCATGTATCCATCCCAGGTTGACAGTATCACTGATAAAAACCTTGCCTCTGTTGCAGAAGGCTAGATAATTCTTGCTAATTTTTTATCATCTCTGCAT
Source organism: Protopterus annectens (assembly GCF_019279795.1). Classification (NCBI taxonomy): domain Eukaryota; kingdom Metazoa; phylum Chordata; order Ceratodontiformes; family Protopteridae; genus Protopterus; species Protopterus annectens. The sequence goes on from NC_056739.1 coordinate 1,539,892,615, forward strand.
TAGGTACTAAGCAGGCTTTTCTTCATCCTGAGTTAGCAGTGAGGCTTCGCCATTAATTTTGTGTAAAACACTATTTTCAGGGTAAAGGAATTTGTTAAAGACGATAGCAAGAAACAAAGGTAAGAATCCATTTATAATTAATTTTGCATTAAATCATATTTAAAACTCATTCAGATGTGTGCCATGCACCACTCATGTGGCTATGGTATTAACTGTAGAGTGCATAACCATTCATACCTTCTTGGTTACTTGCTTCACCATACATGAACTATCACATGAGTTTTGAAAGCAAGTATAATTTTCTGCCTGTGTTTTTTTTTTAAACTGTCTGATACAAAATCCCATTGCATGACTTTTTAATTATTATCAGTCATAATATGAAAAGACACTTTTGTATTACTTAAGTTTCTAAGTGGTAACCATTTGAAATGTGGGCCATTCTAAAGTGAGTCCTGAAATGCGGAGACTGGCCGAGGAATGTACTTAGTAAGTCCAAGATACAATTTCTCAAAATATTCCCTTTTCTCGAGGTACTGTGATATCAGAGTTTGTAAGAAGTTTTAAGAAGACTGATTTTCCTGATTTCACTGTTCTCTGAGTTTTCAGTCTGTTTATTTCTGACGCACGGCATTTCAAGTGCCAAAATTTCTTTAGGGAGACAAGTTCTTTCTAACCCTGCGACAAAGAAGATAATTACGAATCTCATCATCATCATCATCATCCAGGACTGATGGGAGACTAACAGTTTTACTATAATGATTCCTACTAAGCTAATGTTAATGTTGTTTAATATAGCTGGATAAGAAGCTGTAGCTTGTTTTTTGTTCATATCTTCACTTACATCTTTATGCTAGTTGTCTTATACAAGACATGAGTTACTGATACTGCAGATTGAGGCATACTGTTACCCATCACCTCCCAGTGTAGCCAAATAGTATTGAGCAGTTTGCCAAAGCATTATGATTTATTCTTAACAGAGACCTTCCTCAGAAAGGTAGAACACTTACGTTGACATAAAAGTACATCATGGAGGAGAAATCACTGTAGCAGTAAAACTTCCATCCGTTTTTCTCTCTTTTTGGGACTCTGCATATGTATTTGTATGGTGTTGTGACACTCCATTTTCATGTAGGCTGTCTATATACTGTTCTAATGCTCCTTATCCTGCAATGTAGAATATGTGCACATCTGTTATTGAACATTTCTGTACACTTGTTTGCAAAATGTTAATTATATCTGGTTGCTTATTTACAATGTATTACGAATTCTGTACCACTGAAATTTTTCTACTAAAAGCATATTTACCTTTGAAATATAGACATGAAGAAGAACTAAAGAAACACAATGTAGGATATATGAAACTGTTTCACACCTCCTGTGTCAGTGCCCACCATGGCATGAGACTTGCATTGGTATTTGGAGGGAAGGTAGCCACTTGGGAGAAAACTGCAGTCAAAAAATTAGGTGCAGAAGATGGGGTTAATCCATATGTTATTATTTACTGGTACAAACAGGCTCTCCTTGAAGATCTACTGTTGAAGGTAAGTACCTTACACTACTATATTTCCAGGAAAACTGTAATGTAAATCTAGAGCAGACTTGCTTCATTATCAGTACTCTTTGTGTACTTGACATTTGTAGATTATTGTACACATTTTCTTGAGCTTCTGGGGATTAGCAGTTGCTACAAGTAATATTGCGATTAACATACTTGAAGCTTTTCTTTGTAGGATTCCTGTGTGGTAATATTAGGTAATGGTCTACGGTATGCAAGTACATAATTTAAGAGATGTTTCTGAGCAGTGTGAATTTCAACATGTAGCCTTTGGTCTGACATATCCACTTTCCAGTCTTAGTATCCTTTTTATTAGTTCACTTTGGAAGCTGTCTGGCTGTTGTATCCTTTGCAGGATATAACCCATATTGTCTACTGCAGCAGTGATCATTTGAACATCTACTGTTATGGTAAGTTTGCTTACACAACTGTACTTTTCAGTGACAGCAGTGAAAGAATACTCTGTTCTATTTAGTAAACACTGTCTTTTCAAACTATGGCTTGCATGATTATTAGTTTGAATAAAAGCTGCAAGAATAATATGAAATATAAAGGGTTAATTTAGAAATAGTATAAAATGCTGAAAAATAAGTAGTAGTAAGTGTGCTGGCATAGCTTAATTAGATATTGGCATTCATGTAAAGGAGTGCGTTATTGAGAAACAAAGTCTGTAAAAATAACTGCGCAGATGGCAGCTGGAAGGACATCAATGAAGTAAAGAGATGTAACATCAAGCAAGATAAAGTTACACTATCAAGTTTCAAATAGTGCTGGGAACACCACGTTTCAGATAATGCAAGACTGAGTTTCCATGGATCATCAAACTACAAAGAACCAAGGACAAGGGAACAAAGAAAAACTGTTATACAAAAAGATAACTGTTTTACATCAGACTTTGAGAAAAATACCAGACCTTCTAGTATAAATGTGACTGTGCATAAACAAGCTTTGGATATTTGCCATGGAGAGCTGACAGCATTTGTGTTAGATGCTTGTAGATTTGAAAAGAAAAATGTGAAAGTAAAGCGTATTAACTGAAACACTTATCTTCGTGTATTTATTGTACAATGCAGTAATAAGACTAACTGAAATAGTTAAATGAACTGTGGTATGTATGCATGTAAATGCAATTAACAGCAAGGTAACCAATGGCAGTATATAGAATTCTTCAATGGCGAACCAGCCAGGAACTAGGCAAATAAAAATAATTTCTAAGCATATTTAAACGGTGCTACCACTACAAGAAACTCATATGAACTACAGAAAGAAGCAATTCTGGGTACAGTGCAGTTTTTGAAAAGAGCACCCTGGGGCTCTATATTTAAATATCTGCACTCAAAATGCTGAGTGTTGAACCCCCCCCACCCAAAAAAAAAAATAAATAAATGACCAAAAACACAGGAGAAGACGGAATCTGAAAAATGGATGTTCTCCTTTAAACTTTTTTTTTTTGGGCCATCCCCTGCTGTATATACCCCAAACTGTATATACCAAGTCCAGGATCACCATATCTTGGAGGAAATGGAATATTCTGAGAAATGGCATCATGGACTCAGTATATGCAAGTCTGATCTTTTGGTCTTTTAGTCTCTCTGTTTCAGGACTTTCTGTAGTGACTACCAACATTTGAAATGGTTACCACACTCTTGACAAACATCAAATACTGAAACAAAACTGATTTCACAAACTTTATTTCTTTATTTGAGATTTGTGTACTGAGAAAGTCTGACTTTAGTCCTAGGATTCCGTTTTCAGAAGAGACTCTGAGAGAAAAGCTCCAAGGCACATGGTAATTAATACCTTACAGTAAAATTCTTATACAAATAAAATATACATGTCAAAAAATTGCACTGGAAGAGACATGCCAGACACTCACAAAGGTAACAAAAGAACGAACTCGTACAATCCTGATTTACTACCTGAAACGTAAAAAGGGAGGACTTTAATTGTATCCTGACTTAGAAATGGGAGTCCATTCCTATCAGGTCATGAAAAAGTAAATAAGTCAATAAACTTTTGGTGAAATGAAACAAAGGCCATATGTGGTATGAGGGATAGCAAACTGGTTAAAAGAAAGAACACATATAGTTAGTTTTAGGTGCCTCCTCGTATAGCAAGAAAGTAACTAAAGGAGTACCACAAAGCTCAGACGTCCTTCTGTTCAGTGTTGCAATCTTCTTTACATGTAGAAGTCCTCTGCCCAATTACCCATCATCTGGCCAGTATATAACAGCTTTTAGCTACTGCAAGTACGTGGGATGTCACACATATGTTCTGATAACGTCAGCCATAAAAGGACATCCACATGTGCAATCCTCAGAAATTTTCTGCCGCCATTCGAAATGCTTGTACGTTGGTCTGTTACCTGAATCCATTTGTTGTTGCCTGATTTCAGACAAGTGCCCCATTGGGTATTTCTTTTTTGCTACTGCCTTTTGTGTTTAGTGTGTGCTATCCAGGAAGGGCAAGTGTAGGTGTGGAAGGCAGATTCCGCATTAAAGATAGCCAAGTCTTTTCTGCCTAGGCCCCAGTCATGACCATCTTTCCTGTTCTAGCTGTCAGGCCTTTGTTCCTAAAACTTTGTGTAGCCGACATTTGGATTTAAGTCTTTGTTTAGAGAATCAGAGGCTTAAACATCTGGCTAAGGACATTTGTGAAGTGTTCAGCTAAGCTGATTTTGAAGAGGAAGGTTAACAAACTCAGGCCCGAGTCCTCTTCGGCTGCACTTGTGACATATCCCTTGAGGTCGGTGAAGATCTGGTGTTGTGCTTGGAGGTCGGGTCTGGTTCCTCAGTGGGTACCTCTGGAAGCCGCTAAGTATCTGACTTAGGCACATCCGCAGAGCTAGTGCAGACGTCCCTTTCAGGTGGACAGAGGGAACCAAGGCTCGCTGTACTTGAGGGCTGTGGGGACGTTCTTCCACTCTGGTTAGGGATCTACCATAGCCCGCTCTTGATGTTAGGCCCAAGACGGACCCCTCCACTTCCCCTCATGTGGAAATGCATGTAAAGAAAAAGCAAAAAACTAGACACTCTTAGACCCCTTCCACTCCTCAGTCTGATTGGGATGCTTTCTCTCAGGGTTTACTTAAGGCTGTGATGGATTTGAAACCTCCTTCTGCTATTCCTATTTCTTCCTTTACATCTTTTCCTGTTCAAAGAGTTTGGGAACAAGTTCTCTCTGCTGATAGTGATGACTCCTCATCTGATGAAGATTCTTTAGCATATTCAACACACAAATTACATCTCCTTTAGAATATGCATCTCCAGAGGAGGAATCTAATGCTGGGATTCCCCAGTAGAAGAGATTTCTTTTGGTGAAACAATTAACAAAATGCGGGACTATTCCCAAAATGCTGAAGAGCAAAAAAGGTATGACCTTTTGCAAATGGAAGTTCCTTCCCCTTCTACAGTACCTCCAGTCCTGTCAGCCTTCCTAGACGCTTTTGCTTCTTCTAAGACCCCTGATTCTCAGGCTGCTACCCCAAGAGGCCAGACAGATTTTACAAGGTATCTGATGATTGTAAGTTCCTCTTTAAGTGTCCATCTGATCCAGCTGCTGTTTCCATAGCTTCAGACAAGTCTTCCCCCACTGTCATCTTCTGCTAAACTTCTTCCTTCCGATAAGAAGAGCACAGTTCTGGAGAGACTTGATAAAAAGATTTACACGTCCCATACTTTAGCTATCAGAGCAATGAATTACTAAACCTATGTGTCTAGGTATTTCTTGGCTCTACTTTCCCAGGTTTCACAAGCTGTTGTTCAATTACCAGATTCTGAGATTAAAACTCAGGATGTTATGTAGTCCAATCTCACCTACATTCTTACCCGTGGGTTCGGACCCGAATATCTGCTCCAACTCGGCCAAACTTTTCTAGCTCGAAGTCTTTCTATTGGCTGGGATAAGAAGGTATCCCATGCTGCATTGCTCTATATCCCCAGATCTCGTTTGCTGCTCGTGTAGCTCGGACATGGTCTCGCTCTTGGCTGTGGTTAAGTACCTTTTTTTTTCTTCTTCTTGAGAGAGTTTATTGCAAACAAATGCTATTTAGTTTGGTGTTAGTTGTGTACATTTTTGGTGTGTGTGGATTGTTTTGTGATATCCCACTAGCTGTTCCAACGGGCTAGGCCCGTTTCAGTTAGAGGACCTTGTCTGTCCCCTTGCTTCCCTGTTTTTCATACTTCTGGTCTAAAACCATTTAAATTAGAGGATTTAGTCTGAGTTCCCTTTGTGTGTGTACTAGTGGTAGTCTAAAACCGTTTAAATTAGAGGTTTTTAGTCTTTGTCCCCTTTGTATGTGTCTGTATCTGAGGTTTGTTTGTGAAAGTTGGTTAGTGGTAGTTTTTCCCGCGCTCAGTGTGGTGTAATTTGTGACTGTTTTTCTCCAGTCGGTTCAGTACCGGTGATCCTTTGTCTTGGTAATTGTGGTGATTCTTAAGATGTCTAAAGATTCCAAGGAGCACAATCCCTCGGGCTTTAAGAAATGCTCAAAGTGTGGCTATAAAATGTCCATTACCGATGGACATTCGGTATGTGTCTATTGTCTGGGAGCAATCCATCTGCAGGAATCTTGCAACTTTTGTCATGCATTTAGTCCCAGGGTACTTCAGGAAAGAAAGAATAGGTTAATTCTGAAGGGACTTTTGAAACCCTCGTTCGAAGAGGGCCTGGAATCTGCTTCCAGCTCTAAACCTAGATCCACTAAATCGAAAAAGACGTCTCCGGCTCCTTCAGTCTCCTCGGAGCCACCTGAGAAAGTAATTAAATTAGCTTCGACATCCTCTGCAACACTGTGCTCGGGGCCACAGGAAGTGTTGGTGATGATGGAACCGGCATCGGCTTCAATTATATTGGAACCTATTCGGAGCCGATCGCCTAGTATTAGGCAAGTATCACCTGAAAGGAGATCTCGATCTCCATCCCTGTCCTCCAAATCCTCCAGGACACTATCGGATGTGGATGTTGATAGGGTGGTGCAGAGACTCCTTCAGTCACCGGTTTTGGCTAAATTGTTCTTGGCTCCGTCCCAGTCGGCTCCAGAGCCCATCCAGCAACCTTCGATTCTTCCTCCGAACGCATCCCAGCCTTCAGAGCCGGAGTGCTCGGCTCCATGTGATGTTTCCAGGTCGTTTCCAATGGCCCTTCCTGGCTTATTGGTGCCGATGTCAGCTCTGACCCCGTCGGCACCGTCCACGGGATTCAGGAATCGGGATTCTTCAGTCGGGCCCGAGGGAGAGGCCTCGGGACATCTATCGGTTCCTAGTCTCCCTCTCGGTGCTTCAGCTCGGGGAACCCTAACTCCTACCATGGCCTCGGAGGCTGGTCGGTCTTCGGATTCGGGGGGGGGCCAGCCTTTGAGGCCATGCGGAGTGTGCTGGCCAGATCGTCAGCTACATCATGCAGGTCAGTCATTCTGTCCCCTACCATTCCGGTGCGGGTCTCTGATCACTACCTATCTTTAGACAGCGGAGTCCCAAGGCCTCAGGGTAGCCCCACAAGTGGTCCCCAAGTTTCTGAGGGCCCCCCAGAGTGTTTGCCTGAGGAGCCCCCTAGAAAAAAAACATGCAAGAGGAAGCACATAGACTCCCAGGATGAGACTCTCACTTCAGATACTGACCTCGAGGAATCGGAGGTGTCCCCCAAGTCATCCTCTGAGGATGTTTCTTTCTCTGACATCCTAGAGATATTGAAACAAAGAGGTGACTGGCCATCCAAAGCCCCCTCCAAGGAGGAGTCGGTCTTCCTGAAGGCCTTCGGTGCTCAGCCCTCTGCCTCCTGGGTGTCCCCACCCTTTGACGAGCTCCTGGATTTAATTTGTCGGAGGGTGTGGGAGAACCCTGATTCTGTGGAACCTGTCCCCAGGAGACCCAATAAATTTCTGTCTGCTCCCCCGGGTAAGGAATTTTTGTCCAAGGGAGTCCCTGTGGATGCCATGGTGGCGGCAGTGGCCACCCAGAAGGAATTAGCTGAAACTTCTTCCTCCGTCCATCCTCCTAACAAGGAGTCTAGGACCATGGACCGGTACGGGAAGCGTACCCCTCTCTTCAGCGACCTTTACCTTACAGTCGCTGAACTACTTATCTCACTTTACACGGCTCCAGAGAGATCTCCCCAAGGAGCTTGGAGATGCTCTCACGGGTAACGTTTCTGAGGCGGTGGCCCAGACGGTTAACGCTCAGATGTCTACCCTCAATTCCATCGTTAACTCCTTCATGAGGCTGATTTCATATGCAGCCTAGGGCAGCAAGCTCAGGAGTCGCCCTTAGGAGGCAGGCCTGGATGCGCCTTTGTCATTTCACGAAGGCCTTCAAGACTTCATTCACTGACGCCCCCTTTGATGGTGGTTCTTTGTTCAGAACAAAGGTGAAAGACAACCCTCACCAGGTGCGAGCAGGAGGGAAAAACTCTGTCTGCTGTAGGGGTCCGTTTTTCCCTTCCCTCTAGGCCTTATCCCAAGGCCCAGAGGGGTGGAAAGATGTGGTTCAAAAAATAACAGAGGTTTTTTCCCAGTGCACAAGGTGAGCCCCTCTCCAGAGGCAGAGGAGCGGGAGGTTATTCAGGAAGATGCCGCCCTAGAGGCAGAGGAGGTCCCCGCAATTCGGGAGACCGCGATTCCTTTTGCGGTTCTCCCTACCGTCGCTCCTGATGGGAGGCCCGACTGTGCGTTTCCAGAGTCAGTCAGGGGTCGAATATCATTACATCCGGAGGCCTGGCAGAACATCACCCAGGACCAATGGGTTTTACGAATAATTTCCGGACGTTATGTCATCCCCTTTTCGTAAGATCCCCCTCCAGTCAGGAAAATCCCGGACGTTCCACCCAGTCAAAGGGATTACGCGGCTTTAGAGGTTTCAAAGCTGCTAGAAAAAGGAGCCATCCAGCATGTCCCCTCAGACCAGATCAGATTAGGGACTTACTCAAGATTCTTTTTGGTGCCGAAAAGAACAGGGGACCTGAGACCCATATTGGATCTCAGCCGATTGAACAACCATGTACAAAAGTCCAAGTTCTGTATGGTCACATTACAGTCAATTCTCCCATTGTTGGGAAAAGAAGTATGGATGTGCTCCATCAACCTCAAGGATGCTTACTACCATATCAAAATGGACAGGGCATCCAGGAGTCACCTACGCTTCCGGCTGGAAGCCAGTCATTTTCAGTTTCGAGCCCTGCCCTTTGGTCTCACCACAGCCCCCAGAGTGTTCACCAAATGTATGGCGGTGGTGACGTCTCACTTGAGACGCCAAGAATTCCAGGTGTTTCGTTATCTGGATGACTGGCTCCTCACTGCCACCACCAGGCATCTACTAATGCAGACCAGGGATGCCACCATCACTCTCTGTCAACAGTTGGGCATAACATTGAACTTGGAAAAATCTGCCTTGTTGCCCTCACAGCATGTGATTTTTATAGGTGCAGAACTAGACACCGTTCAAATGCAGGCCTTTCTACCACAGGAAAGAATCAGAACCTTACAGCAACAAGTTCATGCCCTGCTTCCTCTGAGAAGAGTGAAAGCTAGATGAGTTCTCCAACTCCTGGGGACTATGGCTGCAACAATTATGTTAGTCCCTCTAGCAAGATTACATATGAGGCTCCTTCAATGGCTCCTCTTTGCTCAGTGGTCTCTCCAAAGGCTTCCACTTTCTCACCCTATTTTACTCACGGACAGGTGCAAACAGGATCTCAGTTGGTGGCTTTGCACCAACAATCTGGACAGGGGGAAACTCTTTGTTCCTCCGCCCCCGATAGCCACGATGACCACGGACGCCTCCCAGATGGGGTGGGAATTATCTAGGCAGGACAGTTCAAGGCACGTGGCAAGAGCACGAGATACATTTGCATATCAACGTCCTGGAGATGAGAGCTGTGCTACTTGCGTTGCAGGCACTTCAGAGCTTTCTCCCTCTCGGGACTATTGCAATCCACTCGGACAATATGTCAGTGGTGTGGTATCTGAACAAGCAGGGAGGAACCAAGTCATACCCCCTGTGCAGAGAGGCCATGCGAGTGTGGCAGTGGGCAGTGTCTTCCCAGTGTTTTCTGGTGGCAACACACATTCCGGGGAAGTCCAACGTGATCGCAGACAGGCTAAGCAGAGCTAATCTGATGCCTTACGAGTGGTCCCTGAACCCTCTAGTTGCGGAACGGATCTTCCGCAGATGGGGTCAGCCTTGCTGCGACCTTTTTGCCAGCCCTCTCAATGCCAAATGCAGCAGCTACTTCACGTTGATCCCCCCTCAGGGGGAGTCACCCAGGGACGCTGTAGTCCACGATTGTCCCTCTGGTCTGCTATATGCTTTTCCTCCGGTTCCCTTGCTGTCAAAAGTGATTCAGAAAGCGCAATACTTGGGAAGCAGAATGATTCTGATTGCCCCACACTGGCCTCGGCAGGTTTGGTTCCCTTTTCTCCATCCCTACATCATGGACACACCTTGGATTCCTGACCCACAACCAGATTTACTGACACACATGTCAGGGCAGCTCCATCCCTCTCTGCGGACCCTCCGGTTGACAGCCTGGTTACTCCACTTCCGTCATTAGTTAGGCTTCATCATTTTTCACCGGAGGTAGTTCATATATTATCTTCCTCTCATAAGCCCTCTACCAGGAAGATTTATTCCAGCAAATGGAAGAGATTTTCCATCTGGGCTCATACCCAAGGAATTGACCCTTACACAGCTCCAATTGCTTCTGTTTTGGAGTTCTTGTCTATGCTTTTTCGTCAGGGCTCAGCATCCGCCACCATAAAAGTCCAGTTGGCAGCGATTTCTAACTTTCATGTTGCTAATGAGCCTAGTCTGATGGCTCAACAGACTCTGTAAGGCTTTCCTGAAGGGCACTCTGTTACTCAGTCCTCCCGTTTCAGAACCTATCATGCCTTGGAATTTAAACTTTGTTCTGCAGGCTCTTACATCACCACCTTTTGAACCTGCAGCTACTTGTGATTTATAGGTTCATAGGTTCATACTAGGCTATCTGCCCTAGGGCATTTATAAGCCTAGCCAGAGTTGTGTGGCTTTCACCACCCCTTAGGTTGAAGAATACTATACCCATTAGTTTGCCGTGCCTCTGTCCAGCAGTGATACAGAGATGATCCCCGGGGTAAACCTACGATCTCCCATCCATTGGTCAAGATTCCTCTTGAACAGAGCCAGCGAGGTGCTCTGTCTCACATGGACCGGGATTCTGTTCCACAGCATAGGGAGTCTCTGGGTGATGAATCTGTCCCTCCAGCACGTCCTATTTATATCCGTGTTGAGGTTTAAGTCTCTTGCTCTTGTGGCTCTGGTGGATTTGGATTTTTTGAGGTGGAGCATGTCCATTAATTCTGGGTTGGACATGGCCTTGTATGTCAGGCACAGGTCACCTCTGAGCAGACGGTATGCAACTGAATAGAGCTGGAGTTTCTTCAGTCGGGCAGCATATGGCATATTTTTGAGCCCCTTTATCCTTTTGGTGAGGAACTTTTGGGGTCTTTCCAATTGCTGCAGGTGTCGGGTAAGATACATTCTGAATGGGGCATTGTACTCAATCATTGGTCTGATAAGTGAAGAGTACAGGGGAACAATGACCTCCCTTGATCTGGATGTGAATCCCTTCATAATCAGGTGGGCAATGTAGAAGGTCCTCCTAACCACTTTGGCAATGTGAGTGTCAGAAGAAAGGTTACTGTCAACTTGGGTCTCCAGGTCCCTGATAACCTCTTCTGTGCTTAATGGATTGCCACCTATGTGGTAACTTACCAAAGGGTATGACTATACATTTTTTGGCGTTTAGCTTAAGGCCATGGCTCTGGCACCAGTTATCCATTTCTATGAGACCTCTCTGAAGGATATCTGTGTCTAATGGATTTTCAACTATGGTGCCCAGTTTGCAGTCATCTGCAAACTTTATCAGCCACAATCCTCCTATGTTTGCCTGCACTTCTGAAAAGTAGATGCCGAACAAGAGGGGGCCCAGGACTGAGCCCTGTGGGACACCGCTTGTGACCTGCTTGGAGTCTGACATGGCACCAGCAACTCTAACCCTGTGGGTTCTGTCCTTGAGCCAGTTTGCAACCCATCTTGTGACATATGGGTTTACTTTTAAGCTGGTGAGCTTTTCTATGATACCCGAGTGGGGTATTGTGTCGAAAGCTTTTGCAAGGTCAAGGTAGGCAGTGTGAACTGCCTTACCCTCATCAATGGCCTTGGTGACTGTTTCAAAAGTCGACCAAGTTCAAGAGGCATGATCTGCCCTTGACAAAGCCGAATTGGGTAGGATCCAATGTCTGTAGGTCCCCTATGTCTTTATTTATGAGTTCCATTATGATCCTCTCCATAGCTTTGCAGACCAGGCTTGTTAAGCTTATGGGGTGGTAATTACCAGGGTCCGTGAGAAGCACCGCCTTTGTGGAGTGGGACCACAGTTGCCGTATGCCACTCTTTGGGCACGATCCTGTGGTAAGGCTAAGATTAAACAGCAGCCTTATGTGTGGGTTTAGTTCCTCATTGAGTTCGTAGCACACAGCCGGGGACACCATCCGTCCCATTGATGCTGTGTTTTTAGCTTTAGAGAGAGCAGCTCTCACCTGGGCATTTGAGATGATTGGGAGGCTACACTCTGCTGGGATAGATATTTCTCCTTTGGGGGGAGAGGGAGAACTTTTCACTGAACCTGTCTGCCAGTATGTTTGCAATGTCTGTGGGTTCAGTGATTTTTGTATCATTTTGGACTAATTCTGAGCATATATGGGAGTTTCCACCCAGATTTCTAACATAGCTAAAGAAGGCCTTATGATTGTCTTTTGAGTCCTTGGCGATTTTTCTCTCAAAGTTGGCCTTGGATGATTTTATGAGTGATCGTAGTTTTTTACTAGTATTGATCAGAGATGTCTTCCCTTTTAGCGATTTTGCTCTATCTTGTAGTAGCTTTCTCCTCTTGTTGTAAAGTTTGTTTATGGCTGGGGTCCACCAGATCAGGCGCTTGCCTTTGGTGGAAAGGGTCTTGATTTTATTTGGGATTGCTTGATCCATGCAATCCTGGAGGTGCTCATAGAAAGCATTTGTAAGGGATTCAGCAGCGTGGGTTGTGGTTTCCAATGGCTCAGGGGCCTTGAAGGATACCACACCAGTCTTAAGAAGTGTGAAGTTGGCTTTTGAGAAGTTCTTCACTGTGGTTTTTGGTTGGGGGTGGGGGCGGGATGTGGATCTCCAGTGAGATTAGTTTATGGTCTGATCTCACCAATGAGGGATATACTTCCGGTATGGAGCATTTTGTCCCCATGTTTGTGATGATCAGGTCTAGTATATTTTCACCTCTTGTGGGAATGGTGACAAGTTGTTCCATAGCATTTGAGTTTATGAACTCCAGGAACCTTTGGGCTAGGGTATTGGGGCTTGAGTAATGTTCCCAGTCTATGTTTGGGTAGTTGAAGTCACCCAATATGATGGTGTTTGAATTGATGGTGTTTGAATATGATGGTGTTAAAATTCTTGACCTGGAAGACTGTCTTTTTAGTAGCTATCAAATCAGCTAGATGCGTCTCAGAGATTCAAGCTCTTTCTATAAAACCTCCATACTTGATTTTTCATAAGGACAGGGTTTCTCTCAGACCGATCCCTTCCTTTCTTCCCAAAGTGGCATCTATCTCTAATCTTAATCAATCTATTGAGTTGCCAGTATTTTTTTCCCCAATTCTCAAACAAGGCAGAATTCAATTGGATGTGCACAGACATTTACGTTTTTATCTGCACAGAACCAAAGATCTCAGAAAATCTGATAAGTTGTTTGTTTCTTTTTCGGAAAACAGACTTGGGTCTCCTGTCTCCAAAATCACTCTGTCCAGGTGGATATCCAGTTGCATCTCTTTCATTTATTCTTCAGGGGGTAAAGATCTACCGTTCCCAGTCAAGGCTCACTATACTCGGTCTGTATCTACATCTACAGCCTATCAGGCCAGATTGTCTATGGATGATATTTGTGCTGCGGCTACTTGGGCATCTCCTCACACTTTCGTTACTCATTACAAGTTGGACGTGGTATCTAGGGGCAGGTCTTATTTGGTTCCACACTGCTCAGGAGTATTTTCCACTGAGCCTCCCAGGATTTAGGTGCTGGGGACGCTGTCCCACGGGTAAGAATGTAGGCGAGATTGGACTACATAACATCAAGAAGTTATGTACGCACCATAACGTTCGATGTATGTGGTCCATCTCGCCTCACATTCTTACTAACCCCCGCCATCCCCACACCGTCCACCTTCCTGGAGGATCTGGTGGTTAGGACTGGTTTTCAGAATTCCCTTTACTCTTGGTTTGTTCTTCCTTTCCTTGGGTGTTGTTATGCATGGAGTATAAGTGTTGGTGTTCACAGCAAACTAGATATGAGGATATAGAGCAATGCAGCATGGGATAACTTCTTAGCCCAGCCAATAGAAAGACTTTGAGATAGAAAAGTTTGGCTGAGTCAGAGCCGCTATTCGGCTCCGAACCCACAGGTAAGAATGTGAGGCGAGATGGACTACATACATCAAACGTTATGGTGAGTACATAACTTCTTATTTTGTCTCTTCTGGCATCTTCTTGACAAGTAGCTAGACATTCCAATAAGTGCAGGTATGATGCTGAGGCATCATCTAGGGCTGCTGCATCTGCTTCTGTACTTTGGAGACACTCCTGGTTGAGGCTTCAGCCATTACCAGACTATTTTAAAGCAAAACTGCTAGATGCACCTTTGGATAAGTCAGCTGTTTTTGGCTCAGCAGCTGCAGATTTATTTAAGACTCTGAAAAAGAAAGGGAAGGAACTTCAAGACTTGAAGCACTTGTTTGTTTCTCCTATTCTGAAGTTTCATAGGAATTTTCCTGCTAAAACATCTTTGTTAGGAGACCAGCTCACTTGTCTTCTGCCTCTTCTGCTTCTAGGCCTAGAAAATCTGTCAGGAGGCCCCCTCAACCCAAGCCTACTGCTTCTACCCCTTCCACTTAGCATCTTTTTCAAGCCAGGCCCAGCTCTGTGTGACTACTGTGACTACTAGCAGCCTCTTCCAAGTCTTACTCCTCTATCTCTTCTCTCTTTCCCAGCTTGGACAAAGATCACTTAAGATTCTTGAGTTCTGCCTGTTATCAGACAGGGATACTATGTGACTTGGAAAATTCTTCCTCTTTTCATGGGAATTCCACAGCCCCCTTCAAGTCAACTGCATTTGTTTCCAGAGGTTCTATCTCATCTACTTTCTCAAGGCACAGTTCAAAAGGTGCCAATGGATCAGAGACTCAGGGAGGTTTACTCAAGGATGTTTCTATTTCCCAGAAAAGATGGTCCTTGGAGACCAATCCTTGACATTTCCCACTTAAACACTTTCTTTGAAGTTCCATCTTTCCACATGCTGTCCTTACAAAACTCTCTCTGCTCTGATTTCTCCTCAGTCTTACATGGCATGTCTAGACGTCAAAGATGCTTATCTTCATATTCCCATCCATCTTCTGTACAGGACATTTCTTTGTGTCTCGGTGGGTTCTTTGCACTTTCAGTTCTCTGTCTTGCCTTTTGGTCTTTCCACTTCCCAAGGGTATTCACAACATGATTGGCCCCTGCGATTGCCTTTTTGAGAGTCCAGGGTATTCAGGTATATCCATACCTGGACGATCTCTTCCTGGCTCCTCTGTCAGATCAGTTGTCTGAAAACCTACAGGCGATTAGTCGTCATCTTCAAAGTCTAGGGTGCACCATAAATGTTAAGAAATCTTTTCTGACTCCATCCCAGGATCACATCTTCATAGGGTGCATGTTCAGGACAGACCTTTTGATGATTTTTCTTCCTATGGACAAGGTGCAGTCCCTTTTTGGAGTCCCTTCTTACCTCTTCCTCCATTACAGTCAGGGAGTTTCTAAGACTTCTGGGGTTTATGGCTTCCACAACTCCCATGCTGCCGTTTGCAAAACTCCACATGTGGAAATTTCAGTGGTTCTCAAAGTCAGTCTGGACACAGCATGCTCACCCACTAGACTTTATGATTCCTCTCCTTCCCTGCCTAAAAACAGAGTTGCTTTGATAGATTCAACAGTGTATTCTGAATCCTGGACTTCCTCTTTTTCTGCCTCAGATGTCTCAACATCTGTTCACAGATGCCTCAGACACAGGCTTGGGGGGGCAGCATTTGCTTCCCTGAACCTTCTTGGAAGCAACACTTGCTTCCAAGAATGTTCAGGGTCTTTGATCTCCCTCTCAAAGGAAACAGCATATCAACATCAAGGAAATGAGGGCTGTCATTGTGCCCCTATAGTCCTTTGTCCTCTCCTTCAGCCAGGCCATCTGAAAATATTTACAGACATCACCACTGTTCTCTGGTATATAAACAAGCGGGGGGGGGGGGGCAAAAGTCTTACATTCTTTGCAGGCTAGCTCTCAGGGTATGGAAATTGGCAATTCAGTACAATGCGACTCCTCCTGGGGTTTACATTCCATCCACTCAAAATACTGTGACAGACACGCTAAGTAGGTCTATGGCTCAATTCCACGAATGAATGCTTCACAGGAATGTGTTTCGGGACTTGGGCCACCAGTGGTGTATGCCTCTTCTGGGTTTATTTGCCTTCCCTCTGAACAGATAACTTCCTCTATTGTGTGCCAGACTCCCACATCCTCTGACTTGGAAACTAGATGCCCTATCTTCCTTATGGAAGGGAATGTTTCTTTATGCATTCCCCTGTTCCCTCTCATTCAGAAAGTTCTGCTGAAAATTCAAGAGGACAAACCAAAAATCTTGCTGGTGACTCCCTTTTGGCCAAGACAGCATTTGTTCCCTCCTCTTCTGCATTTAGCCAAGGGCAATCATCACAAGTTACCCCACAGAGTGGTCCTGCTCAAAAAAAACAAGGGATCCCTGCTTCATTCACATTTGTCAGTTTTACAACTGACCGTATGGGTGATCAACATTTGAATCCTTTTAGGCACCTTTTTTCACAGTCGTGCTTAGGGTTTTGCAAGAGATCAGGAAACCCAATACTAGAAAATCTTGCATATCCAAATGGAGGTTTTCCATCTGGTGTCATTCAAGAAATCTGGATCCATTTTCAGTGGATATTCCAGTAGTTCTTTCTCCTTGTGTGAATTACTTAAGTGGCTTGTCATACTCATTCGTGAAAGCTCAATTTTCTGCTAAATTTCTGCATGTCTGCTTATTTATCTCCACCTTTAGTGTCCAGATTGGAGGTAAACCTTTTCCTTAAAGACATCCTACATATTAAACATCTCAGGAAAACATTTCTACCTCCTTGGGATTTGAACTGTGTCTTAGAGAAGCTTATTGTAGCTCCTTATGAGCCTGCAGCTTCAGCTTCCTTAGAGTTTTATATTTGGAAGACAGTGCTATTGCTAACCTTGACATCTGCCAGGAGGGTTTCGGAGATTCAGGCTTTGATGGCTTCTCCACCCTTCTTGGTTTTCCCTGTGTACCAATCCTTCTTTTATTGCCAAGGTAGTAAATGAGGTGTCTCTGAATTAGTCTATTCAATTGACTACCTTTTTCCCTTTTCCTCTAATCTTCTAGTAAGAGTATCTTGCATACCTTGGATGTACACAAACAGCTTAGCCTTACTCTTATCTAAGTAGAAACTGTCAGGAAATCTAATCAGCTTTTTGTTTTTTTTTCATCCTAGGGCTCTGGGTTTGCCTGTCTCTAAAAATTTCTTCTTGGATTCCAAGGCTTTTGTCTTTTGCTATAACTTCCACGATAAATCTCTTGCTGTACCTGTTAGGGCTCATTCCAGTAGACCTGTGGCTCCTCAGCATTCTTTAAAGGTCTGGATACTAATTCTATTTTGGAGGCTGATACATAGTCTTCTGTGCACACTTTCACCAAACATTACAAGCCATACTCTGTTTCTAGATCAAGAGCAAGGTTTGCTAGGGCCTTTCTCCATGGCTTTGTTGAAAATTCTTCAGTGCAAACTTCCTCTGCTCCTCCTTCCTCCCAGGGTTCCTACTAAGCTTTGGTAGTCTCCCACATGTAAAGAATACAGCAACATCAAATAGAAGGACATAGAAAAGTTGTGTAATATCTTGCCATATGTCCTTCTCTTCTATGTTGCAGTATTCTGTCCCTCTCACATTCCCCCTACATCTTGTTCTTTCCTTGTATGTTTTTTTTTATTGTCCTTTAATTATGGTGTTCCTCCTGGTGAATTCAGTTCTGTGGATTGTACGTGCAGATGCCCTTTTATGGTTGGCAACAGCTAGACACTTAAAGATGTTATACATGAAAGGTGGGAATAACTTACAATGATGCTGTCTATAGTATCTTTAAATGTTAATGGTCTCACGGATAAATATGAAAAAGAAAGAGGACTGAACTATATAAAAAATGTAGAATGCAAATAGCTGTGCTGCAGGAGATGCACGTGGAAAGAACTGAACATTTGAATTTGATAAAGAAAGGTTTTCAGGATGATTATTCAGCAGAATACCTGGGGCAAAGGAAAAGAGGAGTACTTATATTAATTGCAAGAGGAGTGCCAACAGTGATGGAAGAGAAAAAAACAATAATGATAGATTTGTAGTGCCCCCTTGGAAATCTTCTTTCTATCCCCTGAGCAGTTCTACATGATAGCTACATATAATAGAAAATAGTATGTAAATCAAATCAGACAGATACATAGACAAATATGAGTTTTATTCTACATGTAGTAGAGATTTTTGATGCTTAGAAATAAGACACCTTGGAACTGAAATTTTAAAACTGTTTATTAAAATCAACAAAAGAAATTGTACATAAACATAGAACAACTTGGAATTAAACATTTATATTAAAAATAGTAAATAATACGTAATATTAAAAACAATCCTAATGAGATGGATGAGGATGATGTGCTGCTAACAATTTATTGATATTCTGCTTTATATTTGTCAGCTAAATCATCTCTATCAACTATTTGCAATTGGTTTCTTGTTTTTAAAAAAATTGTGACTGCACTCAACCCACATTCCACAGTATAATGATGATGGAAATGCAATTAAAAACTTTACTACAGCACACCATCCATAATAAAGTATGGGAGACTTATTTTGCAGCCAGAACTGTTGGTATCCATTTTTAAATTTGAATTTCAGTTCATTTGTTGTTACTTCTATCAGTTCTTCTTATAATAGTAAAGATTATTCTGTGTTTGTGCTTGAAACACTGGTCCAAAACCCAATCGGGTATGTTCATTTTAAGAATATCTTCAAATCATTGGTTGAAATCACAATGGAGAGCTTCCAAGTGCTGACAATAGCTGAGTTGCACCTTTGTCGTGTTTTTCCACAGGTGATAGAGTTGGAAATTGGCTGAATTCCCGTAGTCCTAAGTTTCTTTTGTACAAGAGAAGTTTGGACAAACACACAAAAGTAGCAGCTTTTGTTTGTATTAAATTCATCTCCTTGGAGTTTTAGATTTACTTTATTAAAATTGTTAAATAAGTTATGTCACTTTTGCAATTAATCAAGTTGGTTTGTAAAGAACCATCTCTGTTTTTTAGAAACTCTAGCACTGAGTCAAAAATCGATTCAAACAGGCACCCTTTGTTAGCCAACAGCTTTGGTATGGAGTAGCAACCAATTAAATTCTTCATCGTTTTCAATAAAATGTTTGGCAAACAATATATTATCATTCAATGAATAACTTCAGATTGTGTTGACTGCTGTAATTAGATAATGAAATGACCTATGTATGTAGGTGATCACTCAGGTTTTTGCAATTAAATGTTGATGATGAATCACACAATGTCCAGCAAATACTTCTGGCACCGCCTTTTTTAAATATACAGTATAACTAGGATGGCTCCCTACCATCGCTGGAGCACCATCAGTAACAACTGACAAGATATTATTCAGAGAGATTTCTTTTTATCTTAAAAAAAGCACTCTTCCAAAGCATGAAATATTGATTCTCGATTAGTGTCAGTAATTGTTTTAGCACATAATAATTCTTGGCAATTTTTTTTTCTTTTATGTATTGTACATATGTTAAAAGTAAGGCTTCATTTCCTGGTAAAGTAGACTCATCAGGTTGTATAGAGAACTGGGTTGTTTTTGAATCACATATTGAGTCTTCAACATCCAGGGCCATTTCATCAACTCTTCTTTGCACTGTGTTATTGCTCAGAGGAATTTTCATTATCAGATGCTGGCTTGTGCAGTACAGTGTGTGGACCTTACCAACAAGGTGGTAGGATTAGTTTCTCACCAATACTATGTGGTTTTCCCAAATTAGCAATCAGTAAGGAAGTATTGTAAGAGGTGTGCAATCCATCATCATCTTGTTTGGATGTTGCCAAAAAAATACCTGCCAGTGTTTCTTTCAATTTTTTTCTTTAACTGCTTCAAAATATGATCAATCCTTACCTTTTTTGTCAGCATAAACTTTTATTAAATGTTCTGCTAGTCTTGAAGGCTTCATAGAGTCATTTGAAAAAAAAAAAGTTTTTTGGCAAATCAGGCACATTTGTAATGTTTTGTGTGTAGGTAACTAAATAAAGCTGTTATTTCAAATATTCATATCATGTTATCTACATTTCTTCTTGGGTTCAGCCATAATATTATCTGTAAAGAGTTAAATTTACAAAAATGCAAATTTATCCCATACCTAAAACCAAAATATTTTTAAATATTTTATTAAATATAAAAATGCTCGCATGTAAACTGCTGTTTTATTGGAACAATGATAAGTTGCTTTGTATATGATCTGTGTAGGTTAGGTACCAACTAGATATCCAATGTGAACTAAAATTTTTAGGTACTTGGTGCAGTTGCACTACACATCAAATTATGAACTGCATGTCACACAGTTCAAAAACAATCTAAAATCGATTTCATAGGCATCACATAATCTGAAGTAGTTAACTACATTTGGTCATCAACCTGTGGGTTTCGGATCTGACTCTGATCCGAGCCGGCAGCATACCAAGCTAAAGCTCCAAGCTCCCCCCCTCCCCCTTATCCATACAACCCTGCAAACTCCTTCCAATCCCCAGATCTTGTTTGCCGTGGCTTTGCCAAGCATGGGATTCTTCGAGCTCCAGGCGAGTGTAGGTAATTCTTATATTTTCTAAAAATATTTGGGTAGTCTAATTGTTAGCTGTGTGTGTGTGTGTAGTATATTTCTATATATTTAGATATTAGTTTTCTTCTTAACTAATCTATCCCCCTCTTATCCTTGGTAATCTCTATACCCTAGTAGGCCCTTCTTTTCCTTTTAGGTGTGCGTGTGTGTGAGGGTATGGCTGAAAGCCAGAAAACTACCTTTTCTAAGTGCACTGAGTGTGGCCATAAGCTGTCACCAGCGGATGGTCACACAGTGCTTTCTTTGCTTGGGGGTTCCCCACCTTTCCTCAGACTGCCAGATCTGTGCAGCCTTTAACCCCCAGGCCTTGCGAGATAGGAAGAACAATCTGATTCTGGCGGGTCTTCTACCCGCGGAGTCAGCTTCTTCTTCCTCTTCCCCCTCTGTAGCGGCAGCCGCGGCTGCGGTTACCCAACCATCTGGCCCTCGTCCCTTGTCTGGGACTCACCCTCCCACCTCATCTCAGGGAGAGCGAGAGGCAAAAAAGGACAGAAAAGAGAGAAGGGAGAGAGAGAAAGAGAAAGAAAGAGAGAAGCCACAAACGGCAAGCCATATTGGACCCCTTGGCCCTTCCCGCTAAGGTTCTCTCTTCTCCATTGAAGATTACCAAGCCTTCCTCCCCATAGACTCTGTTCCCCACACTTCTCTCCAGAGCCAGAGGAAGAGGCCCGACCATCTTCGGGGTCATTGCGTCAGCCCTCCCGTCCGGCTTCGGCAGCTTCTTCCAGATCTACTTGTAGCCTCTCGGAGGCGGATATGGACCTGATGATGTGTTGCTTCTTGCAAACTCAGCTGCAGATGGGAGTGTTGCTGCCCCCCCACCCTCTGGGGGGAAGTTCAGCTCCACTGTTTGCCCCAATAGCTCCTTCTCCGATCCACTACCGGATTTCGGAGTCTTCGGATCCGAGGAGCCTCGGAGTCTGTGCCAGTGGTTATTGCTACCTCGATGCTGGCCATGCCCTCGAGCCTATCAGATTCCTTTTTGGATCCAAGCTCTCGGGGCCGAGAGCCGGACATCGGATCTGAGGGGGCGAGTGTGTCTTCGGCTCCTTTGCGGTTGAGCACACCGTCCACTCAGGTCCGAGCGCTTCGGCTCTGACACCGATCCCTTCGTCAGATCCGAGGGTGCCGGCCACCTGTCTTAGAGAGACCGGTTCCCCATTGGCATTCGACGTTTTGGAGAGGGTTTTCTCTAGAGGATCGAGACCTCTCACTCTTTCCTCAGGGTCTGCCCCCGCTTCCTTGCAGCTCAGTTTGTCCTCCATCATCCAGTCTCAGGGACAGCCTGTGTCATTGATGCCCCAGCCAGTTCCCCTGGAGGAAAATGAATCCGTTGGTGAGCCCCCCTCGGACAGTCCCCCCCGAGGAGATTCCTCACAAATGTTTGTGCAAAAGGAGGCACGTGGACTCCCCTGAGCCCCTCACCGAGGATACCGATTTGAAGGTAGGGGAAGGTTCCCCCAGGTCACCCCCCCAACGACATCTTCTGAGACATTATGGAAATGCTCGGCCAAAGGGGGGGGGGGGGTCCGCCCAAAAACCTTCCTCGAACGAGTCAATATTCCTGGAGGCATTTGACACAGGCCCATCTACCTCTTGGGTGTCCCCTCCGGTCAACCTGATTACCACTAGGGCGTGGAAGGAACCGGACACTGTAGAGCCGATCCCCAGAAGACCCGACAAGATTCTGAGCTCCCTTGCAAACCTTTGTGGAGTAAGGGTTCCCCTGTAGATGCTATGGTGGTGGCGGCTGCCACCAAAAAGGAACTGGGTCAGGACAGTTCTTCAGTCCATCACCCTGACAAGGAGTCTTGGGCAATGGACCGTATTGGAAAGCGGATGTTTGCTTCAGCTACCTTCTCTGTTAGGGCACTGAATTACTTGGCCCATGTAATCAGACTGCAGCGGGACCTGGTTAAAGAGTACGCTGAGTCTCCCCCAGAGTCCATGTCGGCAGAGGATAAATGGACTTTCTTGGCTCGTATGGCCACTCTCAAATCAGTGTCTAATACGTCTGTGCGGCTACTCTTCCACGCCATGGAAGGAGCTGCTAGAGCTAGCAGGTCCGGTATCACCTTAAGGCGTCATGCCTGGCTTCGGCTTTGCGATTTCTCAGAACCCTTCAAGGCGTCCTTCGTGAATACACCCTTTGACAGGTCTACCCTGTTCGGGAAGACCATCCGTGAGACGCTGGTCCAAAGCGACAAGGAAAAGCGGTCAGCCATCGGAATCCACTTCTCTACTTCTCAAAGGTCCTTCTCCAGGAACCAGCGAGGGCAGAAGAAAATGTGGTTCTGGAAATCTCAGCAGGCCCGGTATGCTCAGGACCCCTTCTCCCCCAGAGGCTGAGGGGGACAAGGTGGACGCCGGCCCAGAGGCAGAGGGGGGGACCTCAGAACTTCAGGTCACGGGAACCTTTTTCCGACCGACCCGCGCAGCAGCCCTGAAGGGTTGTCCGACTGCCCCTCTCTGGAGGCAGTCGGGGGCGTTTTTCTAGGCACCTGGCTCAATGGGAGTCCATCATGACAGATCGCTGGGTGCTTCATTTAATATCCAGGCGCTATTCAATCCCCTTCATAAACAAGCCCCCTTGCTCAAGACACCTCCCAGATGTTCCATCTACTGAAAGGGAGGCAGCAGCTTTGGAAATGAAAAAGCTGTTAGAAAAAAGAGCCATCCAGCATGTGCCCCCAGACCAGTCCAGATTAGGCATTTACTCCAGGTTCTTTCTGGTTTCAAAAAAGATGGGGGACTTGAGGCCGATCCTCGACCTGCCCACAATGAACCTTTTTGTTGCTAAGGAGAAATTCTGGATGGTCCCGCTTCAGTCCATCCTGCCCCTCTTGCAGGAGGAGGACTGGATGTGCTCCATAGACCTCAAGGATGCGTACTACCATATTCTCATGGACAGACGGTCCAGGAGGTTTCTCCGCTTTCGGCTAGGGGCCAATCATTACCAGTTCAGGGTCCTACCCTTTGGTCACACCACAGCCCCCAGGGTGTTCACCAAGGTCATGGCAGTTGTAGTGGCCCACATGAGGCTCCAGGGCATACAGGTCTTCCCGTACCTAGACGACTGGCTCCTCACCGCCCCCACCAGGCATCTACTTTGTCTAGCCAGGGACTTCTTCCTCTATTTATCATCCCAGTTGGGGATCACTATAAATGTCAAGAAGTCATTCCTCCAACCTGTTCAGGTTATAGACTTTATAGGTGCTAGGATAGATTCCCTTCAGGCCAAGGCTTTCCTAACGCCAGACAGACTTCACAGCATGGCTCTGCATGTACTAGCTCTTCTTCAGTCTCCTGCTCCCCCAGCAGAGTAAGTCCTGAGAGCTTTGGGGTCCATGGCAGCAGCAATCAATTTGATCCCTTGCGCTCATCTGCACATGAGGGTTCTACAGTGGACTTTGCAAGTCCAGTGGTCCATTCTACACCATCTACTAGACTTGCCGTTTCCCCTCAGCTGGGTTTGCAGGAAGTCCCTCATGTGGTGGCTCCAATCCCGAGCCCTTCGGGAAGGACGACCTTTTGTTATGCCCTTACCCCAGGCCGCAGTGACCATGGACACCTCCCGCCTGGGGGGGGCATTGTGCAGGCAGGACTGTTCAAGGCACGTGGACTCAGATGGAGACCATTCTGCATATAAATGTACTGGAGATGAGGGCAGTCCTTTTAGCGTTGCAGGCCCTTCATGCCTTCCTTCCTCCGGGGACTATTGCGATCTAGTCAGACAATATGTCGGTGGTCATGAGAGTTTGGGAATGTGCGATCTCCACCAACCACTTCCTGTTAGCAATGCACATTCCGGGTCGGTCCAACATTCTGGCGGACAAAGTGAGCAGAACTATCCTCTCTCCTTACGAGTGGTCTCTGAATTCTTCCGTAGCGGAACAGATCTTCCTCAAGTGGAGTCAGCCTTGCTGCGATCTCTTCGCATTGCCTTCCAACGCAAAGTGCAGTGAGTTTTTTGCTCTAATTCCTCCTTTAGGGGAAGCCCCCAGAGATGCTCTAGTCCATGCTTGGCCGCCCGGTCTTCTTTATGCGTATCCACCACTTCCGCTGATGACAACATTTTTGCAGAAAGCTCGTTGGTTGGGGAGCAAGATTATCCTCATAGCCTCATTCTGGCCTCGTTAAGTCTGGTTCCCCTGCCTACAGTCTCATCTCATAGCTCCTCTCTGGATCTTGGATCCCATTCAGGATCTGATCTCTTATCCCTTGGGAATGGCCTCTCCGAACCTGGACGAGCTCAAGCTCTCAGCTTGGCTGATCCAGTTCCCTTAGTTGTCAGGACTCCCGGTATCTCTTCCCTAGTCAAGTCCATTCTGGTGGCGGCACATAAACCCTCTACCAGGAAGATTTACAATAGTAAATGGAAACGTTTTTCCATTTGGGCTTCACGTAAGAACTTGTACCCCTTTACTGCTCCTATTCCAGCGGTTCTATAATTCTTGTCTCATATTTTTCAGCACGGGGCCAGCTCATCTACTGTAAAGGTTCAGCTGGCTGCTATTTCCCATTTCCATATTGGGGACAACTTTGGTTCTCTCGCTGCTACCAGAATTTGTAAGACCTTTCTAAAAGGTACCTTTCTTTTGAGACCCCTATTAGAAATTCATCCCCACCGTGGGACCTGACCTTAGTTCTTCAGGCATTAGTCGTGCCTCCATTCGAACCCGCAGCTTCCGTTGATCTGAAGTTCTTGTCATGGAAGACTGCCTTTTTGGTAGCCATTACCTCAGCCAGGAGAGTGTCGGAGCTTCAGGTTCTTTGTATCAAACCTCCATACCTTGTATTTCACAAGGACAAGATATCTCTCAGGACTAATCCCTCCTTTCTTCCCAAATTTGCTACCAAGGCGAGCATTAATCAATCCATTAATTTGCCGGTATTTTTCCCTAATTACCAGAACAAAGGGGAGTATAAACTTCATTTTCTGGATGTTCACAGACAGTTACGTTTTTATTTACACACAACGGCTGTCTTTCGTAGATTTGACCAACGTTTCGTCTCCTTTGCAAAACCTTTTCTAGGGAAACCAGTTTCTAAAGTGACTCTTGCCAGGTGGGTTTCGAGTTGTATCCTCTTAGCATGTAGAGAATCTGGCTTCCCAGAACCAATGTGAGTTCATGCTCATTCTACGCGTTCTATGGCAACGTCTGCTGCACTCTGGTCGAGTTTCCCTGGATGATATTTGTTCAGTGGCTACCTGGGTGTCCTCTCACACCTTTATTTCTCATTATAAACTAGATTTGGTGTCTAGAGGAAGGGCTGCGTTTGGCTCTGCAGTGCTCCAGAATATTCTTCCTTGAGGGCCTCCCAAGATTTTGGGTAGCTGGGGACTCTGTCCCACAGGTTGCTGATAAAATGAAGTTAACTACTTCAGATAAAGAAGTTATGTACTCACCATAACATTCCACCTGAGTAGGTAACTTCATTTGACAGCAACCATCCCTCCCTCCTTCCCCCTAACCTGGATGGTTATTTAGCCGAGCTCGAGGTTTGGATGCTCAAGTTTTGTTTTGTCTTTGAGTCAGGTTTCTCAGGTTGAATATTTGTTTATTTTTGTGCAGGTGGCAAACACGATCTGAGGATTGAAAGGAGGTTGCAGGGTAGTATGGGTAAGGGGGAGGAGCTTGGAGCTTGGATCTTTAGCTTGTTATGCTGCCGGCTCGGATCTGAGTCTGATCCGAAACTCACAGGTTGCTGATAAATGAAGTTACCTACTCAGATGGAACGTTATGGTGAGTACATGACTTCTTTTTTTATGCTGGGCTCTTAGCCTGCAAACAAAGGCCTTCATTTTTTTTAAATTCATGTCACTTAGAAGTTCTACAGGTAAAACAAATTACATGGATGCAGCATTTTCATGACCATAACCCAAGCTGTAAAACACACTACCCAAACAAGTAAAGTGAGCATTTTCCCTCCATTAACTGGATCAGCAGTAGATATTCATTAAATAAAAATCTCCCTGGGCCGCCGCTGAAAACAGGCTCTGTGGAACCTAATCGGACTTTCCCGGTCAACAAATGTTAAATAAATAAATAAAAAAACACTCCAAATTATGCAAAACATGATGTTTTCTACACCTGATTGTCTCCCATGCCTGGAAAATCCATTCAAATTATGATACAGAATGTATGATATATTATGACTAAAACCATGAAACTGCTTTTATCACTATGTCTTACTGTTTTTTATCACTATGTGTTGCTGTACCGATGTATTCATTCATTCAGTTTCATTGCCAACTCTATTCAGTTCAGGGCTGAAAGCAGCCAAAACCTGCTTCAACAAGCAACAGACACTTGGCATGAAACAATTTTGGATAGGACCCCAGCCTGTGTGAATATGTGCCCCCCCCCCCACACACACACACACACACACACACACACACACACACACCTGGGGTAGTTCTGAGTAAAGCCAATGCACCTACTCTCCTGGTCTTTACCTTTAGGATATATGAGGAAACCACAGCTCAAAGAAATAACTAACATAGACTCAAACTTGTTTACCAAATTACAGAACCAAGCTCTGTGAGTCAGCAATGCTAACCACACAGCATCACCATACTGCCTCAGTTCCCTTCTTGCCCACACTAATGGTTTTAGAAAAAAAAATTGCTACTATAGTTAAAGTGCTACCAAAGCTTTGTTTTTATTAGTTGTCCACTACGTTTTCTCACTTCCAAACTACACCTTGTTACAAAATGATGCATTTATTCTGCTGTATTTATGGTCCTTCAGTATGCAATGACTGTGTTTAAACTACTGCTGTATGAGAAAAGTGAAAAAATGAAGGTAAAAAAAAAACTATCTGCCAAGTCTGTGACTGTTTACTTCCTAGCCTCCAGTCCTTACACATAACTTACCATTATGTATTCTGCTGACTGTGACAGTTTTTTCATGCCAGCTTAAAAGAAACAGTACTGGAGTGGTGTAAGAAGGAAGGCAATCATTGTATACATCAGGATAGACTACAGTGCTTCTACAGACATGGGTAAGTACACTATACTAGCCATGATTAAAACTAAATATGCGAGTGGGTGTGATATCGACAAGCCCCCCTGCACTCCCTACACCCCCTGCTAATTATTCTAACTCCAAGATCACACTACAGTGAAGAAAAGGGTACTTTTCCCGATCCCCACTGTAGTGCGATCCAAAACCCGATGGTCAAGTTGAGTTTCAGAATTTTGATTGTAAACCATATAGATGTCTATATATATATATATATATATATATATATATATATATATATATATATATATATATATATATATATATATATATATGGTTACATTTGAAAACATCGAACTGCTTAAATATCGAAGATCATATGGTCGAGACCATATGATCGATATTTCAGAAGATTGATCTTTTCAAATTGTAAAAAATCAAAAAAAAAAAAACAAGAAGATGTTACTGCAGTGGGGCAAGCCCCCCTGCACCCACCATGTGGGGGGCTGCATCCCCCACACACCCCCTACCTCAATATACTAACTCCGAGATCACTGACAATACAGCGCGGAACGGGAAGTTTTCCTATTCTCATCTTCTTGTTTTTTTCTTTTTTTACAAATGGGATAAGCTGATCGATCCAATAGAACAAAGCTGACTGGGATTACTCAATTTGAAGGGGTATTTCCGGGCTACATGAACAAAAAAGCCAGCACCTTGGAAGCATGAAGCATAAAGATTTATTAGAACCAGACCAGTTTCAGCATAAAGCTTTCATCAGTGGTACTTCTCCAGACTACACAGTTAAGGCTGCTATACATAGCACAAGCAGAAACCTATAATTCAAAGTGGAAAGGGATGATGATGAAATGGGGGAGGCTCAAGGAACAAGGAGTGACTGGGATTTTGATGCATATCTTTAAGAAGAAGAATAACCTTACAGAAGATTGTATTAATAAAGTAGATGAAAGTATTCTAAGAATTAAGCCAGCATGGGAATGGAGAAAGGAAATTCAGTCAATAAGGATGACTGCAGTTAGGAATGCAGACAATAGGCAAGAGGGGGCTGGAATTTATTGGAGAAAACAAAGGAGCCAAGGTATTGGGAGCAAATAATTAGATAGGGAAAGGTAATTGTGATATCCGAGGTGTATATAGTCAATAACATTAGCAGTAATTGTTTGATACAGGGGCTGTCTGTCGAAAGTAACTAACACTGTTGCCGTGTGTTCATTTTTAAGCAATCATTATTTTGACTTTGTAGAGGTAGAGTGCATTTTTGTGAAGCCAGATAGAATACTTTTCTGTCTGTTTTTAACACGGTCCCATAACTGAGGTGCACAGTTAAAAAAGTGGTTATAACTAATGAGTATGGGGATTATCTCTGATGAAAATGACTGCATGTGTGAGGAAGACGTTGCAGTAGATCTAAAAGTTGCAAGTTGGCCACGGTGTTTTTCACTTTCCATCACATGTAGACATCAACACTGTACTTAAAAAAATATAAATAATAAGTGGCTGTCTGTGGTGGTCTGGGCAAGATGTGTACAGTGGCAAGTGGTAATTAGCAGTATCATTTAGTAGTGTTGCCATCTAGCACCACGTGGTTCTCTGGTTGAGATTTTGGCTGTGATACCTTTTGTGTGAATTCTACATGTACTCCCCAAGTTTTTTAGGTTTTATCCATGTGCTTTGGTGTCTTGATCCTGACCCTCTGCTGTATAACACATGCCTCTGGCAATTCGTTCTTTTACTTTCATCTTAATTTAACACCACAGGGCTACACAGAAGGTAGCTATCTTTTTTGAAGGGATATCCCGGAAAAATGTAGTCAAACCCAACTACTAAACCGCCTCATCAACAACAATCTCCTAGCTCCCACTGAACACAGGTTCTGCCCTGGTCCTACTAAAACTTCAGCTT